>NW_026734465.1:300000-386160 GCF_949786415.1 Peromyscus eremicus
ACTTGCTGGGAAAAGACGCCAGTGCCATTTGTCCTGTGTATGGCATTGGCAGCGCAATAGTGACTCTTCTTACCAGAAAACAGCTCTTGCTTGTAGGACCTGAAACTGCATGTGATTTAACTCCATTTAGGACTGGGAAACAAACGCTAGCTCGCCTTACAAGAAATACACTCTGCTTTTGAGAAAAGAGCACTCTTCTACACTACTGTGTCTATGGTGTCCAAACAGTGAGCTTGCTCATAACAAAAGAACTGTGCTTCCTACACACGCCGGATATATCTCGATCAACTCTGCTTAGGAAACTGACAAGAACAGTAGCTTCTCTTCAGTCCGATACACTGTACTTTCTGGAAACAGACAGGAGTGCTATTTGCACTGTGTATGGCAATGGGAGCGCAATAGTGACTCGTCTTACCAGAAAACAACTCTTGCTCATAGGACCAGAAACTATATCTGATTCCACTCCATTTAGAACTGGGAAACAAACGCTAGCTCGCCTTACATGAAACACACTCTGCTTTTGAGAAAAGAGCACTCTTCTACTCTACTGTGTTTTCTATAGGGCCAGAACAGTGAGCTTGCTCAGAACCAAAGAACTGTCTTCCTACACACACGGCCATATTTAGTTCAACTCTGCTTAGGAAACTGACAAGAACAGTAGCTCCTATTCAGTCCAATACACTGTAATTGCTGGGAACAGATGCGAGTTCTTTTTGCACTGTGTATTGCAATTGGAGCACAACAGTGACTCTTCTTACCAGAAAACAACTCTTGCTCCTAGGACAAAAAACTGCATGTGACTCAACTCCATTTAGGACTGGGAAACAAACGCTAGCTCACCTTACATGAAACACACTCTGCTTTTGAGAAAAGAGCACTCTTCTACTCTACTGTGTTTCCTATGGGGTCCAAACAGTGAGCTTGCTCAGAAAAAAAGAACTGTGCTTCCTACATACACGGGCCATATCCAGTTCAACTCTGCTTAGGAAACTGACAAGAACAGTAGCTCCTCTTCAGTCCAATACACTGTACTTGCTCGGAACAGACGCGAGTGCTATTTGCACTGTGTATGGCAATTGGAGCACAATAGTGACTCGTCTTACCAGAAAACAACTCTTGCTCGTAGGACAAAAAACTGCATGTGACTCAACTCCATTTAGGACTGGGAAAGAAACGCTAGCTCGCCTTCCAAAAACACACTCTGCTTTTGAGAAAAAGCACTCTTCTACTCTACTGTGTTTCTTATGTGTTCCGAACAGTGAGCTTGCTCAGAACAAAAAAACTGTGCTTCCTACACAGACGGCCATATGTAGTTCAAGTCTGCTTAGGAAACTGACAAGAACAGTAGCTCCTATTCAGTCTGATACACAGTACTTGCTGGGAACAGACACGAGTGCTATTTGCACTGTATATGACATTTGGAGCGCAACAGTGACTCTTCTTACCAGAAAACAACTCTTGCTCGTAGGACCAGAAACTGCATGTGATTCAACTCCATATAGGACTGGGAAAGAAACGCTAGAGCCCCTTACAAGAAACACAATCTGCTTTTGAGAAAAGAGCACTCTACTACTCTACTGTGTTTCCTATAGGGCCAGAACAGTGAGCTTGCTCAGAACAAAAGAACTGTGCTTCCTACACACACGGCCATATCTAGTTCAACTCTGCTTAGGAACCTGACAAGAACAGTAGATCCTCTTCAGTCCAATACACTGTACATGCTGGGAACAGACGCGTGTGCTATTTGCCCTGTGTATGACAATGGGAGCACAATAGTGACTCTTCTTACCAGACAACAACTCTTGCTCGTAGGACCAGAAACTGCATGTGATACAACTCCACTTAGGACTGGGAAACAAACACTAACTCGCCTTACAAGAAACACACTCTGATTTAGAGAAAAAAGCACTCTTCTACTCTATTGTGTTTCCTAGGAGGTCCGAACAGTGAACTTGCTCAGAACAAAAGAACAGTGCTTCCTACACACACGGCCATATCTAGTTCAATTCTGCTTAGGAACCTGACAAGAACAGTAGACCCTCTTCAGTCCAATACACTGTACTGCTGGGAACAGACAACAGTGCTATTTGTCCTGTGTATGGCAATGGCAGCGCAATAGTGACTTTTCTTACCATAAAACAACTCTTGCTCGTAGGACCAGAAACTGCATGTGATTCAACTCCATTTAGGACTGAGAAACAAATGCTAGCTCGCCTTACATGAAACACACTCTGCTTTTGAGAAAAGAGCACTCTTCTACTCTACTGTGTTTCTTATGGGGTCCAAACAGTGAGCTTGCTCAGAACCAAAGAACTGTGCTTCCTACACACACGGATCATATCTAGTTCAACTCTGCTTAGTAAACTGACAAGAACAGTAGCTCCTATTCAGTCCAATACACTGTAATTGCTGGGAACAGACGCGAGTTCTTTTTGCACTGTGTATTGCAATTGGAGCACAATAGTGACTCGTCTTACCAGAAAACAACTCTTGCTCATAGGACAAAAAACTGCATGTGACTCAACTCCATTTAGGACTGGGAAACAAACACTAGCTCGCCGTCCAAAAACACACTCTGCTTTTGAGAAAAGAGCACTCTTCTACTCTACTGTGTTTCCTATGTGTTCTGAACAGTGAGCTTGCTCAGAACAAAAAAACTCTGCTTCCTACACACACGGCCATATCTAGTGCAAGTCTGCTTAGGAAACTGACAAGAACAGTAGCTCCTATTCAGTACGATACACTGTACTTGCTGGGAACAGACGCGAGTGCTATTTGCACTGTATATGGCATTTGGAGCGCAACAGTGACTCTTCTTACCAGAAAACAACTCTTGCTCCTAGGACAAAAAACTGCATGTGACTCAAATCCATTTAGGACTGGGAAACAAACGCTAGCTCGCCTTACATGAAACACACTCTGCTTTTGAGAAAAGAGCACTCTTCTACTCTACTGTGTTTCCTATGGGGTCCAAACAGTGAGCTTGCTCAGAAAAAAAGAACTGTGCTTCCTACATACACGGGCCATATCTAGTTCAACTCTGATTAGGAAACTGACAAGAACAGTAGCTCCTCTTCAGTCCAATACACTGTACTTGCTCGGAACAGACGCGAGTGCTATTTGCACTGTATATGACATTTGGAGCGCAACAGTGACTCTTCTTACCAGAAAACAACTCTTGCTCGTAGGACCAGAAACTGCATGTGATTCAACTCCATATAGGACTGGGAAACAAACACTAACTCGCCTTACAAGAAACACACTCTGATTTAGAGAAAAAAGCACTCTTCTACTCTATTGTGTTTCCTAGGAGGTCCGAACAGTGAACTTGCTCAGAACAAAAGAACTGTGCTTCCTACACACACGGCCATATCTAGTTCAATTCTGCTTAGGAACCTGACAAGAACAGTAGATCCTCTTCAGTCCAATACACTGTATTGCTGCGAACAGACAACAGTGCTATTTGTCCTGTGTATGGCAATGGCAGCGCAATAGTGACTCTTCTTACCAGAAAACAACTCTTGCGCGTAGGACCAGAAACTGCATGTGATTCAACTCCATATAGGACTGGGAAAGAAATGCTAGAGCCCCTTACAAGAAACACAATCTGCTTTTGAGAAAAGAGCACTCTACTACTCTACTGTGTTTCCTATAGGGCCAGAACAGTGAGCTTGCTCAGAACAAAAGAACTGTGCTTCCTACACACACGGCCATATCTAGTTCAACTCTGCTTAGGAATTTGACAAGAACAGTAGATCCTCTTCAGTCCAATACACTATACATGCTGGGAACAGACGCGTGTGCTATTTGCCCTGTGTATGACAATGGGAGCAAAATAGTGACTCTTCTTACCAGACAACAACTCTTGCTCGTAGGACCAGAAACTGCATGTGATACAACTCCACTTAGGACTGGGAAACAAACACTAACTCGCCTTACAAGAAACACACTCTGATTTAGAGAAAAAAGCACTCTTCTACTCTATTGTGTTTCCTAGGAGGTCCGAATAGTGAACTTGCTCAGAACAAAAGAACTGTGCTTCCTACACACACGGCCATATCTAGTTCAATTCTGCTTAGGAACCTGACAAGAACAGTAGACCCTTTTCAGTCCAATACACTGTACTGCTGGGAACAGACAACAGTGCTATTTGTCCTGTGTATGGCAATGGCAGCGCAATAGTGACTTTTCTTACCATAAAACAACTCTTGCTCGTAGGACCAGAAACTGCATGTGATTCAACTCCATTTAGGACTGAGAAACAAATGCTAGCTCGCCTTACATGAAACACACTCTGCTTTTGAGAAAAGAGCACTCTTCTACTCTACTGTGTTTCTTACGGGGTCCAAACAGTGAGCTTGCTCAGAACCAAAGAACTGTGCTTCCTACACACACGGATCATATCTAGTTCAACTCTGCTTAGTAAACTGACAAGAACAGTAGCTCCTATTCAGTCCAATACAATGTACTTGCGGGGAACAGACGCGAGTGCTATTTGCACTGTTTATGGCAATTGGAGCCCAATAATGACTTGTCTTACCAGAAAACAACTCTTGCTCGTAGGACAAAAAACTGCATGTGACTAAACTCCATTTAGGACTGGGAAACAAACGCTAGCTCGACTTTTAAGAAACACACTCTGCTTTTGAGAAAAGAGCACTCTTCTACTCTACTGTGTTTCCTATGTGTTCCGAAAAGTGAGCTTGCTCAGAACAAAAAAACTGTGCTTCCTACACACACGGCCAAATCTAGTTCAAGTCTGCTTAGGAACCTGACAAGAACAGTAGATCCTCTTCAGTCCAATACACTGTACTTGCTGGGAACAGATGCCAGTGCTATTTGTCCTGTGTATGGCAATGGCAGCGCAATAGTGACTCTTCTTACCAGAAAACAACTCTTGCTCGTGGACCAGAAACTGCATGTGATTCAACTCCATTTAGGACTGGGAAACAAACGCTAGCTCGCCCTACAAGAAACACACTCTGCTTTTGAGAAAAGAGCACTCTTCTACTCTACTGTGTTTCCTATGGGGTCCAAACAGTGAGCTTGCTCAGAACAAAAGAACTGTGCTTCCTAAACACGCGGGACATATCTCGTTCAACTCTGCTTAGGAAACTGACAAGAACAGTAGCTCCTCTTCAGTCCGATACTCTGTACTTGCTGGGAACAGACGTGAGTGCTATTTGCACTGTGTATGGCAATGGGAGCACAATAGTGACTTTCCTTACCAGAAAACAACTCTTGGTCGTAGGACCAGAAACTGCATGTGACTCAACTCCATTTAGGACTGGGAAACTAACGGTAGCTCGCCTTACAAGAAACATACTCTGCTTTTGAGAAAAGAGCACTCTTCTACTCTACTGTGTTTCCTATAGGGCCAGAACAGTGAGCTTGCTCAGAACAAAAGAACTGTGCTTCCTACACACATGGCCATATCTAGTTCAACTCTGCTGAGGAAACTGACAAGAACAGTAGCTCCTAATCCGTCCAATACACTGAACTTGAAGGGAACAGACGCAAGTACTATTTGCACTGTGTATGGCATTTGGAGCGCAATAGTGACTCTTCTTACCAGAAAACAACTCTTGCTCGTAGGACCAAAAACTGCATGTGACTCAACTCCATTTAGGACTGGGAAACAAACGCGAGCTCACCTTACAAGAAAAACACTCTGCTTTAGAGAAAAGAGCACTCTTCTACTCTACTGTGTTTCCTATGGGGTCCAAACAGTGAGCTTGCTCAGAACAAAAGAACTGTGCTTCCTACACACACGGGCCATATCTCGTTAAACTCTTCTGAGGAAACTGACAAGAACAGTAGGTCCTATTCAGTCCAATACACTGTACTTGCTGGGAACAGACGCGAGTGCTATTTGCACTGTGTATGGCAATTGGAACACAATAGTGACTCGTCTTACCAGAAAACAACTCTTGCTCGTAGGACAAAAAACTGCATGTGACTCAACTCCATTTAGTACTGGGAAACAAACACTAGCTCGCCTTCCAAGAAACACACTCTGCTTTTGAGAAAAGAGCACTCTTCTACTCTACTGTGTCCTATGTGTTCCGAACAGTGAGCTTGCTCATAACAAAAAAACTGTGCTTCGAACAAACACGGCCATATCTAGTTCAAGTCTGCTTAGGAACCTGACAAGAACAGTAGATCCTCTTCAGTCCAATACACTGTAAATGCTGGGAACAGACGCGAGTGCTATTTGCCCTGTGTATGACAATGGGAGCACAATAGTGACTTTCCTTACCAGAAAACAACTCTTGCTCATAGGACCAGAAACTGCATGTGATTCCACTCCATTTAGGACTGGGAAACAAACGCTAGCTCGCCTTACAAGAAACACACTCTGCTTTAGAGAAAAGAGCACTCTTCTACTCTACTGTTTCCTATGTGTTCCGAACAGTGAGCTTGCTCAGAACAAAAAAACTGTGCTTCCTACAAACATTGCCACATCTAGTTCAAGTCTGCTTAGGAACCTGACAAGAACAGTAGATCCTCTTCAGTCCAATACACTGTGCTCCTGGGAACAGACAACAGTGCTATTTGTCCTGTGTATGGCAATGGCAGCGCAATAGTGACTCTTCTTACCATAAAACAACTCTTGCTCGTAGGACCAGAAACTGCATGTGATTCAACTCCATTTAGGACTGGGAAACAAATGCTAGCTCGCCTTACAAGAAACACACTCTGCTTTTGAGAAAAGAGCACAATTCTACTCTACTGTGTTTCCTATGGGGTCCGAACAGTGAGCTTGCTCAGAACAAAAGAACTGTGCTTCCTACACACACCGACCATATCTAGTTCAACTCTGCTTAGGAACCTGACAAGAACAGTAGCTCCTCTTCAGTCCAATACACTGTATTTGCTGGGAACAGACGCGAGTGCTATTTGCACTGTGTATGGCAATGGGAGCTCAATAGTTACTTTCTTTATCAGAAAACAACCCTTGCTCGTAGGAACAGAAACTGCATGTGATTCAACTCCATTTAGGACTGGTAAACAAACGCTAGCTTGCCTTACAAGAAACACACTCTGCTTTTGAGAAAAGAGCACAATTTTACTCTACTGTGTTTCCTATGGGGTCCGAACAGAGAGCTTGCTCAGAACAAAAGAACTGTGCTTCCTACACACACGGCCATATCTAGTTCAACTCTGCTTAGGAACCTGACAAGAACAGTAGCTCCTCTTCAGTCCAATACACTGTACTTGCTCGGAACAGACGCGAGTGCTATTTGCACTGTGTATGGCAATTGGAGCACAATAGTGACTCGTCTTACCAGAAAACAACTCTTGCTCGTAGGACAAAAAACTGCATGTGACTCAACTCCATTTAGGACTGGGAAAGAAACGCTAGCTCGCCTTCCAAAAACACACTCTGCTTTTGAGAAAAAGCACTCTTCTACTCTACTGTATTTCTTATGTGTTCCGAACAGTGAGCTTGCTCAGAACAAAAAAACTGTGCTTCCTACACAGACGGCCATATGTAGTTCAAGTCTGCTTAGGAAACTGACAAGAACAGTAGCTCCTATTCAGTCTGATACACAGTACTTGCTGGGAACAGACGCGAGTGCTATTTGCACTGTATATGACATTTGGAGCGCAACAGTGACTCTTCTTACCAGAAAACAACTCTTGCTCGTAGGACCAGAAACTGCATGTGATTCAACTCCATATAGGACTGGGAAAGAAACGCTAGAGCCCCTTACAAGAAACACAATCTGCTTTTGAGAAAAGAGCACTCTACTACTCTACTGTGTTTCCTATAGGGCCAGAACAGTGAGCTTGCTCAGAACAAAAGAACTGTGCTTCCTACACACACGGCCATATCTAGTTCAACTCTGCTTAGGAACCTGACAAGAACAGTAGATCCTCTTCAGTCCAATACACTGTACATGCTGGGAACAGACGCGTGTGCTATTTGCCCTGTGTATGACAATGGGAGCACAATAGTGACTCTTCTTACCAGACAACAACTCTTGCTCGTAGGACCAGAAACTGCATGTGATACAACTCCACTTAGGACTGGGAAACAAACACTAACTCGCCTTACAAGAAACACACTCTGATTTAGAGAAAAAAGCACTCTTCTACTCTATTGTGTTTCCTAGGAGGTCCGAACAGTGAACTTGCTCAGAACAAAAGAACAGTGCTTCCTACACACACGGCCATATCTAGTTCAATTCTGCTTAGGAACCTGACAAGAACAGTAGACCCTCTTCAGTCCAATACACTGTACTGCTGGGAACAGACAACAGTGCTATTTGTCCTGTGTATGGCAATGGCAGCGCAATAGTGACTTTTCTTACCATAAAACAACTCTTGCTCGTAGGACCAGAAACTGCATGTGATTCAACTCCATTTAGGACTGAGAAACAAATGCTAGCTCGCCTTACATGAAACACACTCTGCTTTTGAGAAAAGAGCACTCTTCTACTCTACTGTGTTTCTTATGGGGTCCAAACAGTGAGCTTGCTCAGAACCAAAGAACTGTGCTTCCTACACACACGGATCATATCTAGTTCAACTCTGCTTAGTAAACTGACAAGAACAGTAGCTCCTATTCAGTCCAATACACTGTAATTGCTGGGAACAGACGCGAGTTCTTTTTGCACTGTGTATTGCAATTGGAGCACAATAGTGACTCGTCTTACCAGAAAACAACTCTTGCTCGTAGGACAAAAAACTGCATGTGACTCAACTCCATTTAGGACTGGGAAACAAACACTAGCTCGCCGTCCAAAAACACACTCTGCTTTTGAGAAAAGAGCACTCTTCTACTCTACTGTGTTTCCTATGTGTTCTGAACAGTGAGCTTGCTCAGAACAAAAAAACTCTGCTTCCTACACACACGGCCATATCTAGTGCAAGTCTGCTTAGGAAACTGACAAGAACAGTAGCTCCTATTCAGTACGATACACTGTACTTGCTGGGAACAGACGCGAGTGCTATTTGCACTGTATATGGCATTTGGAGCGCAACAGTGACTCTTCTTACCAGAAAACAACTCTTGCTCCTAGGACAAAAAACTGCATGTGACTCAAATCCATTTAGGACTGGGAAACAAACGCTAGCTCGCCTTACATGAAACACACTCTGCTTTTGAGAAAAGAGCACTCTTCTACTCTACTGTGTTTCCTATGGGGTCCAAACAGTGAGCTTGCTCAGAAAAAAAGAACTGTGCTTCCTACATACACGGGCCATATCTAGTTCAACTCTGATTAGGAAACTGACAAGAACAGTAGCTCCTCTTCAGTCCAATACACTGTACTTGCTCGGAACAGACGCGAGTGCTATTTGCACTGTATATGACATTTGGAGCGCAACAGTGACTCTTCTTACCAGAAAACAACTCTTGCTCGTAGGACCAGAAACTGCATGTGATTCAACTCCATATAGGACTGGGAAACAAACGCTAGAGCCCCTTACAAGAAACACAATCTGCTTTTGAGAAAAGAGCACTCTTCTACTCTACTGTGTTTCCTATAGGGCCAGAACAGTGAGCTTGCTCAGAACAAAAGAACTGTGCTTCCTACACAAACGGCCATATCTAGTTCAACTCTGCTTAGGAACCTGACAAGAACAGTAGATCCTCTTCAGTCCAATACACTGTACATGCTATGAACAGACGCGTGTGCTATTTGCCCTGTGTATGACAATGGGAGCACAATAGTGACTCTTCTTACCAGAAAACAACTCTTGCTCGTAGGACCAGAAACTGCATGTGATACAACTCCACTTAGGACTGGGAAACAAACACTAACTCGCCTTACAAGAAACACACTCTGATTTAGAGAAAAAAGCACTCTTCTACTCTATTGTGTTTCCTAGGAGGTCCGAACAGTGAACTTGCTCAGAACAAAAGAACTGTGCTTCCTACACACACGGCCATATCTAGTTCAATTCTGCTTAGGAACCTGACAAGAACAGTAGATCCTCTTCAGTCCAATACACTGTATTGCTGCGAACAGACAACAGTGCTATTTGTCCTGTGTATGGCAATGGCAGCGCAATAGTGACTCTTCTTAACATAAAACAACTCTTGCTCGTAGGACCAGAAACTGCATGTGATTACACTCCATTTAGGACTGGGAAACAAACTCTAGCTCGCCTTACAAGAAACACATTCTGCTTTAGAAAAAGAGCACTCTTCTACTCTACTGTGTTTCCTATAGGGCCAGAACAGTGAGCTTGCTCAGAAGAAAAGAACTGTGCTTCCTACACTCGGGCCATATCTAGTTCAACTCTGCTTAGGAAACTGACAAGAACAGTAGCTCCTCTTCAGTCCGATACACTGTACTTCCTGGGAACACACGGGAGTGCTATTTGCACTGTGTATGGCTATTGGAGCACAATAGTGACTCGTCTTACCAGAAAACAACTCTTGCTCATAGGACAAAAAACTGCATGTGACTCAACTCCATTTAGGACTGGGAAACAAACTCTAGCTCGCCTTACAAGAAACACACTCTGCTTTAGAAAAAGAGCACTCTTCTACTCTACTGTGTTTCCTATAGGGCCAGAACAGTGAGCTTGCTCAGAAGAAAAGAACTGTGCTTCCTACACTCGGGCCATATCTAGTTCAACTCTGCTTAGGAAACTGACAAGAATAGTAGCTCCTCTTCAGTCCGATACACTGTACTTCCTGGGAACACACGGGAGTGCTATTTGCACTGTGTATGGCTATTGGAGCACAATAGTGACTCGTCTTACCAGAAAACAACTCTTCCTCATAGGACAAAAAACTGCATGTGACTCAACTCCATTTTGGACTGGGAAACAAACGCTAGCTCGCCTTCCAAGAAACACACTCTGCTTTTGAGAAAAGAGCACTCTTCTACTCTACTGTGTTTCCTATGGGTTCCGAACAGTGAGCTTGCTCAGAACAAAAAAACTGTGCTTCCTACACACACGGCCATATCTAGTTCAAGTCTGCTTAGGACCCTGACAAGAACAGTAGATACTCTTCCATCCAATACACAGTACTTACTGGGAAAAGACGCAAGGGTTATTTGTCCTGTGTATGGCAATGGCAGCGTAATAGTGACTCCTCTTACCAGAAAACAACTCTTGCTTGCAGGACTAGAAACTGCATGTGATTCAACTCCATTTAAGACTGGGAAACAAACGCTAGCTCGCCCTACAAGAAACACACTCTGCTTTTAAGAAAAGAGCACTGTTCTACTCTACTGTGTTTCCTATGGGGTCCAAACAGTGAGCTTGCTCAGAACAAAAGAACTGTGCTTCCTACACACGCGGGACATATCTCATTCAACTCTGCTTAGGAAACTGACAAGAACAGTAGCTCCTCTTCAGTTCGATACACTGTACTTGCTGGGAACAGACGTGAGTGCTATTTGCACTGTGTATGGCAATGGAGCACAATAGTGACTTTCCTTACCAGAAAACAACTCTTGCTCGTAGGTCCAGAAACTGCATGTGATTCAACTCCATATGGGACTGGGAAAGAAACGCTGGCTCGCCTTACAAGAAACACAATCTGCTTTTGAGAAAAGAGCACTCTTCTACTCTACTGTGCTTTCTATAGGGCCAGAACAGTGAGCTTGCTCAGAACAAAAGAACTGTGCTTCCTACACACACGGCCATATTTAGTTCAACTCTGCTTAGGAAACTGACAAGAACAGTAGCTCCTATTCAGTCCAATACACTGTAATTGCTTGGAACCGACGCGAGTTCTTTTTGCACTGTGTATGGCAATTGGAGCACAATAGTGACTCGTCTTACCAGAAAACAACTCTTGCTCGTAGGACAAAAAACTGCATGTGACTCAACTCCATTTAGGACTGGGAAACAAACGCTAGCTCGCCGTCCAAAAACACACTCTGCTTTTGAGAAAAGAGCACTCTTCTACTCTACTGTGTTTCCTATGTGTTCTGAACAGTGAGCTTGCTCAGAACAAAAAAACTCTGCTTCCTACACACACAGCCATATCTAGTTCAAGTCTGCTTACGAAACTGACAAGAACAGTAGCTCCTATTCAGTATGATACACTGTACTTGCTGTGAACAGACGCGAGTGCTATTTGCACTGTATATGGCATTTGGAGCGCAACAGTGACTCTTCTTACCAGAAAACAACTCTTGCTCGTAGGACAAAAAACTGCATGTGACTCAACTCCATTTAGGACTGGGAAACAAACGCGAGCTCGCCTTACATGAAACACACTCTGCTTTTGAGAAAAGAGCACTCTTCTACTCTACTGTGTTTCCTATGGGGTCCAAACAGTGAGCTTGCTCAGAAAAAAAGAACTGTGCTTCCTACATACACGGGCCATATCTAGTTCAACTCTGCTTAGGAAACTGACAAGAACAGTAGCTCCTCTTCAGTCCAATACACTGTACTTGCTCGGAACAGACGCGAGTGCTATTTGCACTGTGTATGGCAATTGGAGCACAATAGTGACTCGTCTTACCAGAAAACAACTCTTGCTCGTAGGACAAAAAACTGCATGTGACTCAACTCCATTTAGGACTGGGAAAGAAACGCTAGCTCGCCTTCCAAAAACACACTCTGCTTTTGAGAAAAGAGCACTCTTCTACTCTACTGTGTTTCTTATGTGTTCCGAACAGTGAGCTTGCTCAGAACAAAAAAACTGTGCTTCCTACACACACGGCCATATGTAGTTCAAGTCTGCTTAGGAAACTGACAAGAACAGTAGCTCCTATTCCATCCAATACACTGTACTTTCTGGGAACAAACGCGAGTGCTATTTGCACTGTGTATGGCATTTGGAGCGCAACAGTGACTCTTCTTACCAGAAAACAACTCTTGCTCGTAGGACCAGAAACTGCATGTGATTCAACTCCATATAGGACTGGGAAAGAAACGCTAGAGCCCCTTACAAGAAACACAATCTGCTTTTGAGAAAAGAGCACTCTACTACTCTACTGTGTTTGCTATAGGGCCAGAACAGTGAGCTTGCTCAGAACAAAAGAACTGTGCTTCCTACACACACGGCCATATCTAGTTCAACTCTGCTTAGGAACCTGACAAGAACAGTAGATCCTCTTCAGTCCAATACACTGTACATGCTGGGAACAGACGCGTGTGCTATTTGCCCTGTGTATGACAATGGGAGCACAATAGTGACTCTTCTTACCAGACAACAACTCTTGCTCGTGGGACCAGAAACTGCATGTGATACAACTCCACTTAGGACTGGGAAACAAACACTAACTCGCCTTACAAGAAACACACTCTGCTTTAGAGAAAAAAGCACTCTTCTACTCTATTGTGTTTCTTGGAGGTTCGAACAGTGAACTTGCTCAGAACAAAAGAACTGTGCTTCCTACACACACGGCCATATCTAGTTCAATTCTGCTTAGGAACCTGACAAGAACAGTAGACCCTCTTCAGTCCAATACACTGTACTTGCTGTGAACAGACAACAGTGCTATTTGTCCTGTGTATGGCAATGGCAGCGCAATAGTGACTTTTCTTACCATAAAACAACTCTTGTTTGTAGGACCAGAAACTGCATGTGATTCAACTCCATTTAGGACTGGGAAACAAACACTAGCTCGCCTTACAAGAAACACACTCTGCTTTAGAGAAAAGAGCACTCTTCTACTCTACTGTGTTTCCTATAGGGCCAGAACAGTGAGCTTGCTCAGAATAAAAGAACTGTGCTTCCTACACTCGGGCCATATCTGGTTCAACTCTGCTTAGGAAACTGACAAGAACAGTAGCTCCTCTTCAGTCCTATACACTGTACTTCCTGGGAACAGACTGGACTGCTATTTGCACTGTGCATGGCTATTGGAGCACAATAGTGACTCGTCTTACCAGAAAACAACTCTTGCTCGTAGGACAAAAAACTGCATGTGACTCAACTCCATTTAGGACTGGGAAACAAACGCGAGCTCGCCTTACGAGAAACACACTCTGCTTTTGAGAAAAGACCACTCGCCTACTCTACTGTGTTTCCTATGGGTTCCGAACAGTGAGCTTGCTCAGAACAAAAAAACTGTGCTTCCTACACACACGGCCATATCTAGTTCAAGTCTGCTTAGGAACCTGACAAGAACAGTAGATCCTCATCCATCCAAAACACTGTACTTGCTGGGAAAAGACGCCAGTGTTATTTGTCCTGTGTATGGCAATGGCAGCGCAATAGTGACTCTTCTTACCAGAAAACAACTCTTGCTTGCAGGACCAGAAACTGCATGTGATTCAACTCCATTTAGGACTGGGAAACAAACGCTAGCTCGCCCTACAAGAAACACACTCTGCTTTTAAGAAAAGAGCACTCTTCTACTCTACTGTGTTTCCTATGGGGTCCAAACAGTGAGCTTGCTCAGAACAAAAGAACTGTGCTTCCTACACACGCGGGACATATCTCATTCAACTCTGCTTAGGAAACTGACAAGAACAGTAGCTCCTCTTCAGTTCAATACACTGTACTTGCTGGGAACAGACGTGAGTTCTATTTGCACTGTGTATGGCAATGGGAGCACAATAGTGTCTTTCCTTACCAGAAAACAACTCTTGCTCGTAGATCCAGAAACTGTATGTGATTCAACTCCATATAGGACTGGGAAACAAACGCTGGCTCGCCTTACAAGAAACACAATCTGCTTTTGAGAAAAGAGCACTCTTCTACTCTACTGTGCTTTCTATAGGGCCAGAACAGTGAACTTGCTCAGAACAAAAGAACTGTGCTTCCTACACACACGGCCATCTTTAGTTCAACTCTGCTTAGGAAACTGACAAGAACAGTAGCTCCTATTCAGTCCAATACACTGTAATTGCTTGGAACCGACGCGAGTTCTTTTTGCACTGTGTATGGCAATTGGAGCACAATAGTGACTCGTCTTACCAGAAAACTACTCTTGCTCGTAGGACAAAAAACTGCATGTGACTCAACTCCATTTAGGACTGGGAAGCAAACGCTAGCTCGCCGTCCAAAAACACACTCTGCTTTTGAGAAAAGAGCACTCTTCTACTCTACTGTGTTTCCTATGTGTTCTGAACAGTGAGCTTGCTCAGAACAAAAAAACTCTGCTTCCTACACACACGGCCATATCTAGTTCAAGTCTGCTTAGGAAACTGACAAGAACAGTAGCTCCTATTCAGTACGATACACTGTACTTGCTGGGAACAGACGCGAGTGCTATTTGCACTGTATATGGCATTTGGAGCGCAACAGTGACTCTTCTTACCAGAAAACAACTCTTGCTCCTAGGACAAAAAACTGCATGTGACTCAAATCCATTTAGGACTGGGAAACAAACGCGAGCTCGCCTTACATGAAACACACTCTGCTTTTGAGAAAAGAGCACTCTTCTACTCTACTGTGTTTCCTATGGGGTCCAAACAGTGAGCTTGCTCAGAAAAAAAGAACTGTGCTTCCTACATACACGGGCCATATCTAGTTCAACTCTGCTTAGGAAACTGACAAGAACAGTAGCTCCTCTTCAGTCCAATACACTGTACTTGCTCGGAACAGACGCGAGTGCTATTTGCACTGTGTATGGCAATTGGAGCACAATAGTGACTCGTCTTACCAGAAAACAACTCTTGCTCGTAGGACAAAAAACTGCATGTGACTCAACTCCATTTAGGACTGGGAAAGAAACGCTAGCTCGCCTTCCAATAAAACACTCTGCTTTTGAGAAAAGAGCACTCTTCTACTCTACTGTGTTTCTTATGTGTTCCGAACAGTGAGCTTGCTCAGAACAAAAAAACTGTGCTTCCTACACACACGGCCATATGTAGTTCAAGTCTGCTTAGGAAACTGACAAGAACAGTAGCTCCTATTCAGTCTGATACACTGTACTTGCTGGGAATAGACGCGAGTGCTATTTGCACTGTATATGACATTTGGAGCGCAACAGTGACTCTTCTTACCAGAAAACAACTCTTGCTCGTTGGACCAGAAACTGCATGTGATTCAACTCTATATAGGACTGGGAAAGAAACGCTAGAGCCCCTTACAAGAAACACAATCTGCTTTTGAGAAAAGAGCACTCTACTACTCTACTGTGTTTCCTATAGGGCCAGAACAGTGAGCTTGCTCAGAACAAAAGAACTGTGCTTCCTACACACACGGCCATATCTAGTTCAACTCTGCTAAGGAACCTGACAAGAACAGTAGAACCTCTTCAGTCCAATACACTGTACTTGCTGGGAACAGACCCGTGTGCTATTTGCCCTGTGTATGACAATGGAAGCACAATAGTGATTCTTCTTACCAGAAAACAACTCTTGCTCATAGGACCAGAAACTGCATGTGATACAACTCCACTTAGGACTGGGAAACAAACTCTAGCTCGCCTTCCAAAAACACACTCTGCTTTTGAGAAAAGAGCAGTCTTCTACTCTACTGTGTTTCCTATGTGTTCCTTGCTCAGAACAAAAAAACTGTGCTTCCTACACACACGGCGATATCTATTTCAAGTCTGCTTAGGAAACTGACAAGAACAGTAGCTCCTATTCAGTCCGATACACTGTACTTGCTGGGAAAAGACGCGAGTGCTATTTGCACTGTATATGACATTTGGAGCGCAACAGTGACTCTTCTTACCAGAAAACAACGCTTGCTCGTAGGACCAAAAACTGCATGTGACTCAACTCTATTTAGGACTGGGAAACAAACACGAGCTCGCCTTACAAGAAACACACTCTGCTTTTAAGAAAAGTGCACTCTTCTACTCTACTGTGTTTCCTATAGGGCCAGAACAGTGAGCTTGCTCAGAACATAAGAACTGTGCTTCCTACACACACGGGCCATATCTAGTTCAAGTCTGCTTAGGAAACTGACAAGAACAGTAGCTCCTTTTCAGTCTGATACACTGTACTTGCTGGGAATTGACGCATGTGCTATTTGCACTGTGTATGGCAATGGGAGGGCAATAGTGACTTTCCTTACCAAAAAACAACTCTTGCTCGTAGGACCAGAAAGTGCATGTGATTCAACTCCATATAGGACTGGGAAACAAACGCTAGCTCCCCTTACAAGAAACACAATCTGCTTTTGAGAAAAGAGCACTCTTCTACTCTACTGTGTTTCCTATAGGGCCAGAACAGTGAGATTGCTCAGAACAAAAGAACTGTGCTTCCTACACACATGGCCAAATCTAGTTCAACTCTGCTTAGGAACCTGACAAGAACAGTAGATCCTCTTCAGTCCAATACACTGTACATGCTGGGAACAGACGCGTGTGCTATTTGCCCTGTGTATGACAATGGGAGCACAATAGTGACTCTTCTTACCAGAAAACAACTCTTGCTCGTAGGACCAGAAACTGCATGTGATTCAACTCCACTTAGGACTGGGAAACAAACACTAACTCGCCTTACAAGAAACACACTCTGATTTAGAGAAAAAAGCACTCTTCTACTCTATTGTGTTTCCTAAGAGGTCCAAACAGTGAACTTGCTCAGAACAAAAGAACTGTGCTTCCTACACACACGGCCATATCTAGTTCAATTCTGCTTAGGAACCTGACAAGAACAGTAGATCCTCTTCAGTCCAATACACTGTACTGCTGGGAACAGACAACAGTGCTAATAGTCCTGTGTATGGCAATGGCAGCACAATAGTGACTCTTCTTACCATAAAACAACTCTTGCTTGTAGGACCAGGAACTGCATGTGATTACACTCCATTTAGGACTGGGAAACAAACGCTAGTTCGCCTTACAAGAAACACACTCTGCTTTAGAGAAAAGAGCACTCTTCTACTCTACTGTGTTTCCTATAGGACCAGAACAGTGAGCTTGCTCAGAAGAAAAGAACTGTGCTTCCTACACTCGGGCCATATCTAGTTCAACTCTGCTTAGGAAACTGACAAGAACAGTAGCTCCTCTTCAGTCCAATACACTGTACTTGCTCGGAAAGACGCGAGTGCTATTTGCACTGTGTATGGCAATTGGAGCACAATAGTGACTCGTCTTACCAGAAAACAACTCTTGCTCGTAGGACAAAAAACTGCATGTGACTCAACTCCATTTAGGACTGGGAAACAAACGCTAGCTCGCCTTACAAGAAACACAGTCTGCTTTAGAGAAAAGAGCACTCTTCTACTCTACTGTGTTTCCTATGAGGTCCGAACAGTGAGCTTGCTCAGAACAAAAAAAAACGTGATTCCTACACACACCGCCACACCTAGTTCAATTCTGCTTAGTAACCTGACAAGAACAGTAGATCTTCTTCAGTCCAATACACTGTCCTGCTGGGAACAGACAACAGTGCTATTTGTCCTGTGTATGCCAATGGCAGCCCAATAGTGACTCTTCTTACCATAAAACAACTCTTGCTCGTAGGACCAGAATCTGCATGTGATTCAACTCCATTTAGGACTGGGAAACAAACGCTAGCTCGCCTTACAAGAAACACACTCTGCTTTAGAGAAAAGAGCACTCTTCTACTCTACTGGGTTCCCTATGGGGTCCAAACAGTGAGCTTGCTCAGAACAAAAGAATTGTGCTTCCTAAACACGCGGGCCATATCTAGTTCAACTCTGCTTAGGAAACTGACAAGAACAGTAGATCCTCTTCAGTCCAATACACTGTACATGCTGGGAACAGACGCGTGTGCTATTGGCCCTTTGTATGACAATGGGAGCACAATAGTGACTCTTCTTACCAGAAAACAACTCTTGCTCGTAGGAACAGAAACTGCATGTGATTCATCTCCATTTAGGAGTGGGAAACAAACACTAACTCGACTTACAAGAAACACACTCTGATTTAGAGAAAAAAGCACTCTTCTACTCTATTGTGTTTCATAAGACGTCCGAACAGTGAACTTGCTCAGAACAAAAGAACTGTGCTTCCTACACACACGGCCATATCTAGTTCAATTCTGCTTAGGAACCTGACAAGAACAGTAGATCCTCTTCAGTCCAATACACTGTACTGCTGGGAACAGACAACTGTGCTATTTGTCCTGTGTATGGCAATGGCAGCACAATAGTGACTCTTCTTACCATAATACAACTCTTGCTCGTAGGACCAGAAACTGCATGTGATTCAATTCCATGTAGGACTGGGAAACAAACGCTAGCTCGCCTTACAAGAAACACACTCTGCTTTAGAGAAAAGAGCACTCTTCTACTCTACTGTGTTTCCTATAGGGCCAGAACAGTGAGCTTGCTCAGAACAAAAGAACTGTGCTTCCTACACTCGGGCCATATCTAGTTCAACTCTGCTTAGGAAACTGACAAGAACAGTAGCTCCTCTTCAGTCCGATACACTGTACTTCCTGGGAACAGACGGGACTGCTATTTGCACTGTGTATGGCTATTGGAGCACAATAGTGACTCGTTTTACCAGAAAACAACTCTTGCTCGTAGGACAAAAAACTGCATGTGACTCAACTCCATTTAGGACTGGGAAACAAACGCTAGCTCAACTTCCAAGAAACACACTCTGCTTTTGAGAAAAGAGCACTCTTCTACTCTACTGTGTTTCCTATGGGTTCCGAACAGTGAGCTTGCTCAGAACAAAAAAACTGTGCTTCCTACACACACGGCCATATCTAGTTCAAGTCTGCTTAGGAACCTGACAAGAACAGTAGATCATCTTCCATCCAATACACTGTACTTGCTGGGAAAACACGCCAGTGTTATTTGTCCTGTGTATGGCAAAGGCAGCGCAATAGTGACTCTTCTTACCAGAAAACAACTCTTGCTTGTAGGACCAGAAACTGCATGTGATTCAACTCCATTTAGGACTGGGAAAAAACACTAGCTCGCCCTATAAGAAACACACTCTGCTTTGAGAAAAGAGCACTCTTCTACTCTACTGTGTTTCCTATGGGGTCCAAACAGTGACCTTGCTCAGAACAAAAGAACTGTGCTTCCTACACACGCGGGACATATCTCGTTCAACTCTGCTTAGGAAACTGACAAGAACAGTAGCTCCTATTCAGTCCAACACACTGTAATTGCTGGGAACAGACGCGAGTGCTATTTGCACTGTGTATGGCAATGGGAGCGCAATAGTGACTTTCCTTACCAGAAAACAACTCTTGCTCGTAGGACCAGAAACTGCATGTGATTCAACTCCATTTAGGACTGGGAAACAAATGCTAGCTCGCCTTACATGAAACACACTCTGCTTTTGAGAAAAGAACACTCTTCTACTCTACTGTGTTTCCAAAGGGTTCCAAAGAGTGAACTTGCTCAGAACAAAAGAACTGTGCTTCCCACACACGGACCATATCTAGTTCAACTCTGCTGAGGAAACTGACAAGAACAGTAGCTCCTAATCAGTCCAATACACTGTACTTGAAGGGAACAGACACGAGTACTATTTCCACTGTGTATGGCATTTGGAGCACAATAGTAACTCTTCTTACCAGAAAACAAGTCTTGCTCGTAGGACCAAAAACTGCATGTGTCTCAACCCCATTTATGACTGGGAAACAAACGGGAGCTCACTTTACAAGAAAAAACACTCTGCTTTAGAGAAAAGAGCACTCTTCTACTCTACTGTGTTTCCTATGGGGTCCAAACAGTGAGCTTCCTCAGAACAAAAGAACTGTGCTTCCTACACACACGGGCCATATCTAGTTCTACTCTGCTTAGGATACTGACAAGAACAGTAGCTCCTCTTCAGTCCGATACACTGTACTTGCTGGAAACAGACGCGAGTGCTCTTTGCACTGTATATGGCATTTGGAGTGCAACAGTGACTCTTCTTACCAGAAAACAACTCTTGCTAGTAGGACCAAAAACTGCATGTGACTCAACTCCATATAGGACTGGGAAACAAATGCGAGCTCGCCTTACAAGAAACACACTCTGCTTTTAAGAAAAGTGCACTCTTCTACTCTACTGTGTTTCCTATAGGGCCAGAACAGTGAGCTTGCTCAGAACATAAGAACTGTGCTTCCTTCACACACGGGCCATATCTAGTTCAATTCTGCTTAGGATACTGACAAGAACAGTAGCTCCTCTTCAGTCCGATACACTGTACTTGCTGGGAACAGAGGCGAGTGCTATTTGCACGGTATATGGCATTTGGAGCGCAACAGTGACTATTCTTACCAGAAAACAACTCTTGCTAGTAGGACCAAAAACTGCATGTGAATCAACTCCATTTAGGACTGGGAAACAAACGCTAGCTTGCCTTTCAAGAAACACACTCTGCTTTAGAGAAAGGAGCATTATTCTACTCTACTGTGTTTCCTATAGGGCCTGAACAGTGAGCTTGTTCAGAACAAAAGAACTGTGCTTCCTACACACACGGGCCATATCTAGTTCAACTCTGCTTAGGAAACTGACAAGAACAGTAGCTCCTCTTCAGTCCATTACACTGTATTTGCGGGGAACAGACGCAAGTGCTATTTGCACTGTGTATGGCTATTGGAGCACAATAGTGACTCGTCTTACCAGAAAACAACTCTTGCTCATAGGACAAAAAACTGCATGTGACTCAACTCCATTTATGACTGGGAATCATCGCTAGGTCTCCTTCCAAGAAACACACTCTGCTTTTGAGAAAAGAGCACTCTATACTCTACTGTGTTTCCTATAGTTTCCGAACAGTGAGCTTGCTCAGAACAAAAAAAGTGTGCTTCCTACACACACGGCCATAACTAATTCAACTCTGCTTAGGAAACTGACAAGAACAGTAGCTCCTATTCAGTCCAATACACTGTACTTCCTGGGAACAGACGCGAGTGCTATTTGCACTGTGTAGGGCAATGGGAGCACAATAGTAACTTTCTTTACCAGAAAACAACTCTTGCTCATAGGACCGGAAACTGCCTGTGATTGAACTCCATTTAGGACTAGGAAACAAACTCTAGCTCGCCTTACAAGAAAGACACTCTGCTTTAGAGAAAAAAGCACTCATATACTCTACTGTGTTTCCTGTAGGGCCAGAACAGTGAGCTTGCTCAGAACAAAAGAACTGTGCTTCCTACACACACGGGCCATATCTAGTTCAACTCTGCATAGGAAACTAACAAGAATAGTATCTCCACTTCAGTCCGATACACTGTATTTGATGGGAACAGACGCGAGTGCTATTTGCACTGTGTATGGCAATGGGAGCTCAATAGTTTCTTTCCTTACCAGAAAACAACTCTTGCTCGTAGGAACAGAAACTGCATGGGATTCAACTCCATTTAGGACTGGGAAACAAACGCTAGCTCGCCTTACAAGAAACACACTCTGCTTTTGAGAAAAGAGCACAATTCTACTCTACTGTGTTTCCTATGGTGTCCGAACAGTGAGCTTGCTCAGAACAAAAGAACTGTGCTTCCTACACACACCGACCATATCTAGTTCAACTCTGCTTAGGAAACTGACAAGAACAGTAGCTCCTCTTCAGTCCGATACACTGTATTTGCAGGGAATAGACGCGAGTGCTATTTGCACTGTGTATGGCAATGGGAGCTCAATAGTTACTTTCCTTACCAGAAAACAACTCTTGCTCGTAGGAACAGAAACTGCATGGGATTCAACTCCCTTTAGGACTGGGAAACAAACGCTAGCTCGCCTTACAAGAAACACACTCTGCTTTTGAGAAAAGAGCACAATTCTACTCTACTGTGTTTCCTATGGGGTCCGAACAGAGAGCTTGCTCAGAACAAAAGAACTGTGCTTCCTACACACACGGCCATATCTAGTTCAAGTCTGCTTAGGAAACTGACAAGAACAGTAGATCCTCTTCAGTCCAATACACTGTCCTTGCTGGGAACAGACGCCAGTGCTATTTGTCCTGTGTATGGCAATGGCAGCGCAATAGTGACTCTTCTTACCAGAAAACAACTCTTTCTCGTAGGACCAGAAACTGCATGTGATTCAACTCCATTTAGGACTGAGAAACAAACGATAGCTCGCCTTACAAGAAACACACTCTGCTTTTGAGAAAAGAGCACTCTTCTACTCTACTGTGTTTCCTATAGGGCCAGAACAGTGAGCTTGCTCAGAACAAAATAACTGTGCTTCCTACACACACGGGCCATATCTAGTTCAACTCTGCTTACGAAACTGACAAGAACAGTAGCTCCTATTCAGTCCAATACACTGTACTTGCTGGGAACAGACGCGAGTGCTCTTTGCACTGTGTATTGCATTTGGAGCGCAATAGTGACTCTTCTTACCATAAAACAACTCTTGCTCGTAGGACCAGAAACTGCATATGATTCAACTCCGTTTAGGACTGGGAAACAAACGCTAGCTCTCCTTACAACAAACACACTCTGCTTTAGAGAAAAGAGCACTCTTCTACTCTACTGTGTTTCCTATAGGGCCAGAACAGTGAGCTTGCTCAGAACAAAAGAACTGTGCTTCCTACACACACCGACCATATCTAGTTCAATTCTGCTTAGGAAACTGACAAGAACAGTAGTTCCACTTCAGTCCGATACACTGTATTTGCTGGGAACAGACGCGAGTGCTATTTGCACTGTGTATGGCAATGGGAGCTCAATAGTTACTTTCCTTACCTGAAAACAACTCTTGCTCGTAGGAACAGAAACTGCATGGGATTCAACTCCATTTAGGACTGGGAAACAAACCCGAGCTCGCCTTACAAGAAACACACTCTGCTTTTGAGAAAAGAGCACAATTCTACTCTACAGTGTTTATTATGGGGTCCGAACAGTGAGCTTGCTCAGAACAAAAGAACTGTGCTTCCTACACACACCGACCATATCTAGTTCAACTCTGCTTAGGAAACTGACAAGAACAGTAGCTCCTCTTCAGTCCGATACACTGTATTTGCAGGGAACAGACACGAGTGGTATTTGCACTGTGTATGGCAATGGGAGTTCAATAGTTACTTTCCTTACCAGAAAACAACTCTTGCTCTTAGGAACAGAAACTGCATGGGATTCAACTCCATTTAGGACTGGGAAACAAACGCTAGCTCACCTTACAAGAAACACACTCTGCTTTTGAGAAAAGAGCACAATTCTACTCTACTGTGTTTCCTATGGGGTCCGAACTGTGAGCTTGCTCAGAACAAAAGAACTGTGCTTCCTACACATGGGCCATATCTAGTTCAACTCTGCTTAGGAAACTGACAAGAACAGTAGCTCCTATTCAGTCCAATACACTGTACTTGCTGGGAACAGACGCGAGTGCTCTTTGCACTGTGTATTGCATTTGGAGCGCAATAGTGACTCTTCTTACCAGAAAACAACTCTTGCTCGTAGGACCAAAAACTGCCTGTGACTCAACTCCATTTAGGACTGGGAAAGAAACGCGAGCTCGCCTTACAAGAAACACACTCTGCTTTAGAGAAAAGAGCACTCTTCTACTCTACTGTGTTCCCTATGGGGTCCGAACAGTGAGCTTGCTCAGAACAAAAAAACTGTGCTTCCTACACACAAGGCCATATCTAGTTCAAGTCTGATTAGGAACCTGACAACAACAGTAGATCCTCTTTCGTCCAATACACTGTACTTGCTTGGAAAAGACGCCAGTGCTATTTGTCCTGTGTATGGCAATGGCAGCGCAATAGTGACTCTTCTAACCAAAAAACATCTCTTGCTTGTAGGACCAGAAACTCCATGTGATTCAACTCCATTTAGGACTGGGAAACAAACGCTAGCTCGCCTTACAAGAAACACACTCTGCTTTTGAGAAAAGAGCACTCTTCTACTCTACTGTGTTTCCTATGGGGTCCAAACAGTGAGCTTGCTCAGAACAAAAGAACTGTGCTTCCTACACACATGGACCATATCTATTTCAAGTCTGCTTAGGAAACTGACAAGAACAGTAGCTCCTATTCAGTCCGATACACTGTACTTGCTTGGAACAGACGCGAGTCCTATTTGCACTGTATATGGCATTTGGAGCGCAACAGTGACTCTTCTTACCAGAAAACAACTCTTGCTCGTCGGACCAGAACCTGCATGTGATTCCACTCCATTTAGGACTGGGAAACAAACGCTAGCTCGCCTTACAAGAAACACACTCTGCTTTAGAGAAAAGAGCGCTCTTCAACTCTACTGTGTTTCCTATGGGGTCCAAACAGTGAGCTTGCTCAGAACAAAAGAACTGTGCTTCCTACACACATGGACCATATCTAGTTCAGCTCTGCTTAGGAAACTGACAAGAACAGTAGCTCCTCTTCAGTCCAATACACTGTACTTGCTGGGAACAGACTCCAGTGCTATTTGTCCTGTGTAGGGCAATGGCAGCGCAATATTGACTCTTCTTACAAGAAAACAACTCTTGCTCGTCGGACCAGAAACTGCATGGGATTCAACTCCATTTAGCACTGGGAAACAAATGCTAGCTTGCCTTACATGAAACACACTTTGCTTTTGAGAAAAGAGCACTCTTCTACTCTACTGAGTTTCCTATGGGGTCCAAACTGTGAGCTTGCTCAGAACAAAAGAACTGTGCTTTCTACACACACGGCCATATCTAGTTCAAGTCTGCTTAGGAAACTGACAAGAACAGTAGATCCTTTTCAGTCCAATACACTGTACTTGCTGGGAAGAGACGCCAGTGCTATTTGTCCTGTGTATGGCAATGGCAGCGCAATAGTGGCTCTTCTTACCAGAAAACAACTCTTGCTCGTAGGACCAGAAACTGCATGTGATTCAACTCCATTTAGGACTTGGAAACAAACGCTAGCTCGCCTTACAAGAAACACACTCTGCTTTAGAGAAAAGAGCACTCTTCTACTCTACTGTGTTTCCTATGTGGTCCAAACAGTGAGCTTGCTCAGAACAAAAGAACTGTGCTTCCTACACACGCGGGCCATATCTAGTTCAACTCTGCTTAGGAAACTGACAAGAACAGTAGCTCCTATTCAGTCCAATACACTGTATTTGATGGAAACAGATGCGAGTGCTATTTGCACTGTGTATGGCATTTGGAGCACAATAGTGACTCTTCTTACCAGAAAACAACTCTTGCTCGTAGGACCAAATACTGCCTGTGACTCAACTCCATTTAGGACTGGGAAACAAACGCGAGCTCGCCTTACAAGAAACACACTCTGCTTTAGAGAAAAGAGCACTCTTCTACTCTACTGTGTTTCCTATGGGGTAAGAACAGTGAGCTTGCTCAGAACAAAAAAAACTGTGCTTCCTACACACACGGCCATATCTAGTTCAAATCTGCTTAGGAACCTGACAAGAACAGTAGATCCTCTTCCGTCCAATACACTGTACTTGCTGGGAAAAGACACCAGTGCTATTTGTCCTGTGTATGGCAATGGCAGCACAATAGTGACTCTTGTTACCAAAAAACAACTCTTGTTTGTAGGACCAGAAACTGAATGTAATTCAACTCCATATTGGACTGGGAAAAAAACGCTAGCTCGCCTTACAAAAAACACACTCTGCTTTTGAGAAAAGAGCACTCTTCTACTCTACTGTGTTTCCTTTGGGGTCCAAACAGTGAGCTTGCTCAGAACAAAAAAACTGTGATTCCTACACACACCGACCATATCTAGTTCAACTCTGCTTAGGAAACTGATAAGAACAGTAGATCCCCTTCAGTCCAATACACTGTACTTGCTGGGAACAGACACAATTGCTTTTTGCACTGTGTATGGCAATGGGAGGGCAATAGTGACTTTCCTTACCAGAAAACAACTCTTGTTCATAGGACCAGACACTGCATGTGATTCAACTCCATTTAGGACTGAGAAACAAACGCTGGTTCGCCTTACAAGAAACACACTCTGTTTTTGAGAAAAGAGCACTCTTCTACTCTACTGTGTTTCCTATGGGGTGCGAACAGTGAGCTTGCTCAGAACAAAAGAACTGTGCTTCCTACACACACGGCCATATCTAGTTCAACGCTGCTTACGAAACTGACAAGAACAGTAGCTCCTCTTCAGTCCAATACACTGTACTTGCTGGGAACAGACACAATTGCTTTTTGCACTGTGTATGGCATTTGGAGCGCAATAGTGACTCTTCTTACCAGAAAACAACTCTTGCTTGTAGGACAAGAAACTGCATGTGATTCAACTCCATTTAGGACTGGGAAACAAACTCCAGCTCGCCTTACAAGAAACACACTCTCCTTTAGAGAAAAGAGCACTCTTCTTCTCTACTGTGTTTCCTATAGGGCCAGAACAGTGAGCTTGCTCAGAACAAAAGAACTGTGCTTCCTACACAAACGGCCATATCTAGTTCAACTCTGCTTAGGAACCTGACAAGAACAGTAGATCCTCTTCAGTCCAATACACTGTACATGCTGGGAATAGACGCCATTGCTATTTGCCCTGTGAATGACAATGAGAGCACAATAGTGATTCTTCTTACCAGAAAAAAACTCTTGCTCCTAGGACCAGAAACTGCATGTGATTCAACTCCATTTAGGACTGGGAAACAAACGCTAGCTCGGCTCGTCTTCCAAGACACACACTCTGCTTTTGAGAAAAGAGCACTCTTCTACTCTACTGTGTTTCCTATGGGGTCCAACAGTGAGCTTGCTCAGAACAAAAGAACTGTGCTTCCCACACACGGACCTTATCTAGTTCAACTCTGCTGAGGAAACTGACAAAAACAGTAGCTCCTAATCAGTCCAATACACTGTACTTGAAGGGAGCTGACGCGAGTACTATTTGCACTGTGTATGGCATTTGGAGCGCAATAGTGACTCTTCTTACCAGAAAACAACTCTTGCTCATAGGACCAAAAACTGCATGTGAATCAACTCCATTTAGGACTGGAAAACAAACGCGAGCTCACCTTACAAGAAAAACACTCTGCTTTAGAGAAAAGAGCACTCTTCTACTCTACTGTGTTTCCTATGGGTCCAAACAGTGAGCTTGCTCAGAACAAAAGAACTGTGCTTCCTACACACACGGGCCATATCTCGTTCAACTCTGCTTAGGAAACTAACAAGAACAGTAGCTCCTCTTCAGTCCGATACACTGTACTTGCTGGGAATAGACGCGAGTACTATTTGCACTGTGTATGGCATTTGGAGCACAATAGTGACTCTTCGTACCAGAAAACCACTCTTGCTCGTAGGACCAAAAACTGCATGTGTCTCAACTCCATTTAGGACTGGGAAACAAACGCGAGCTCACCTTACAAGAAACACACTCTGCTTTTGAGAAAAGAGCACTCTTCTACTCTACTGTGTTTCCTATAGGGCCAGAACAGTGAGCTTGCTGAGAACAAAAGAACTGTGCTTCCTACACACATGGACCATATCTAGTTCAACTCTGCTTAGGAACCTGACAAGAACAGTAGCTCCTATTCAGTCCGAAACACTGTACTTGCTGGGAACAGACGCGATTGCTATTTGCACTGTATATGGCATTTGGAGCGCAACAGTGACTCTTCTTACCAGAAAACAACTCTTGCTAGTAGGACCAAAAACTGCATGTGACTCAACTCCATTTAGGACTGGGAAACAAACGCGAGCTCGCCTTACAAGAAACACACTCTGCTTTTAAGAAAAGTGCACTCTTCTACTCTACTGTGTTTCCTATAGGGCCAGAACAGTGAGCTTGCTCAGAACATAAGAACTGTGCTTCCTACACACACGGGCCATATCTAGTTCAACTCTGCTTAGGAAACTGACAAGAACAGTAGCTCCTCTTCAGTCTGATACACTGTACTTGCTGGGAACAGACGCATGTGCTATTTGCACTGTGTATGGCAATGGGAGCGCAATAGTGACTTTCCTTACCTGAAAACAACTCTTGCTCATAGGACCAGAAACTGCATGTGATTCCACTCCATTTAGGACTGCGAAACAAACGCTAGCTCGCCTTACGAGAAACACACTCTGCTTTAGAGAAAAGAGCACTCTTCTACTCTACTGTGTTTCCTATGGGGTCCAAACAGTGAGCTTGCTCAGAAGAAAAGAACTGTGCTTCCTACACACACGGACCATATATAGTTCACCTCTGCTTAGGAAACTGACAAGAACAGTAGCTCCTTTTCAGTCCAATACACTGTATTTGCTGGGAACAGACGCCAGTGCTATTTGTCCTGTGTAGGGCAATGGCAGCGCAATATTGTCTCTTCTTACCAGAACACAACTCTTGCTCGTAGGACCAGAAACTGCATGGGATTCAACTCCATTTAGGACTGGGAAACAAACGCTAGCTCACCTTACAAGAAACACACTTTGCTTTTCAGAAAAGAGCACTCTTCTACTCTACTGAGTTTCCTATGGGGTTTAAAGAGTGAGCTTGCTCAGAACAAAAGAACTGTGCTTCTTTCAAACACCGACCATATCTAGTTCAACTCTGCTTAGGAAACTGACAAGAACTGTAGCTCCTCTTCAGTCCGATACACTGTATTTGCTGGGAACAGACGCGAGTGCTATTTGCACTGTGTATGGCCATGGGAGCTCAATAGTTACTTTCCTTACCAGAAAACAACTCTTGTTCGTAGGACCAGAAACTGCATGTGATTCAACTCCATTTAGGACTGGGAAACAAACGCTAGCTCGCCTTCCAAGAAACACACTCTGCTTTTGAGAAATGAGCACAATTCTACTCTACTGTGTTTCCTATGTGGTCCCAACAGTAAGCTTGCTCAGAACAAAAGAACTGTGCTTCCTACACACACGGCCATATCTAGTTCAATTCTGCTTAGGAACATGACAAGAACACTAGATCCTCTTCAGTCCAATACACTGTACTTGCTGGGAAGAGTCGCCAGTGCTATTTGTCCTGTGTATGGCAATGGCAGCGCAATAGTGACTCTTCATACCATAAAATAACTCTTGCTCGTAGGACCAGAAACTGCATGTGATTCAACTCCATTTCGGACTGGGAAACAAACTCTAGCTTGCCGTACAAGAAACACACTCTGCTTTTGAGAAAAGAGCACTCTTGTACTCTAATGTGTTTCCAATAGGGCCAGAACAGTGAGCTTGCTCTGAACAAAAGAACTGTGCTTCCTACACACACGGCCATATCTAGTTCAATTCTGCTTAGGAAACTGACAAGAACAATAGATCCTCTTCAGTCCAATACACCGTACTTGCTGGGAACAGACGCCAGTGCTATCTGTCCTGTGTATGGCAATGGCAGCGCAATAGTGACTATTTTTACCATAAAACAACTCTTGCTTGTAGGATTAGAAACTGCATGTGATTCAACTCCATTTAGGACTGGGCAACAAATGCTAGCTCGCATCATATGGAACACACCCTGCTTTTGAGAAAAGAGAACTCTTCTATTCTACTGTGTTTCCTATGGGGACCGAACAGTGAGCTTGCTCAAAACAAAAGAAGTGTGATTCCTACACAAACGGCCATATCTAGTTCAACAATGCTTAGGAAACTGACAAGAACAGTAGCTCCTCTTCAGTCCAATACACTGTACTTGCTGGAAAAAGACGCATGTGCTATTTGCACTGTGTATTGCAAAGGGAACGCAATAGTGACTTTCCTTACCAGAAAACAACTCTTGCTGGTAGGACCAAAAACTGCATGTGATTCAACTCCATTTAGGCGTGGGAAACAAACGCTAGCTCACCTTACAAGAAACACACTCTGCTTTTGTGAAAAGAGCACTCTTCTACTCTACTGTTTTTCCTATGGGGTCCGAACAGTGAGCTTGCTCAGAACAAAAGAACTGTGCTTCCTACACACATGGGCCATATCTGGTTCAACTCCTCTTAGGAAAATGACAAGAAGAGTAGCTCCTCTTCAGTCCAATACACTGTACTTGCTGGGAACAGACGCAAGTGCTATTTGCACTACGTATGGCAATGGGAGCGCAATAGTGACTTTCCTTACTAGAAAACATCTCTTGCTCATAGGACCAGAAATTGCATGTGATTCAACTCCATTGAAGACTGGGAAACAAACGCTAGCGCGCCTTACAAGAAACACACTCTGCTTTTGAGAAAAGAGCACTCTTCTACTCTACTGTGTTTCCTATAGGGGCAGAACAGTGAGCTTGATCAGAACCAGAGAACTGTGCTTCCTACACACATGGCCATATCTAGTGCAATTCTGCTTAGGAAACTGACAAGAACAGTAGCTCCTCCTCAATCCAATACAGTGTATTTGCTGGGAACAGACGCGTGTGGTATTTGTACTGTGTATGGCATTGGGAGCAAAATAGTGACTCTTCTTACCAGAAAACAACTCTTGCTTATAGGACCACAAACTGCATGTGACTCAACTCCATTTAGGACTGGGAAACAAACGCTAGCTCGCCTTCCAAGAAAAACACTCTGCTTTTGTGAAAAGAGCACTCTTCTACTCTAATGTGTTTCCTATGGGGTCCGAACAGTGAGCTTGCTCAGAACAAAAGAACTGTGCTTCCTACAAACACGGGCATATCTAATTCATTTCTGCTTAGGAACCTGACAAGAACAGTAGATCCTCTTCAGTTCAATACATTGTACATGCTGGGAACCGATGCCAGTGCTATTTGCCCTGTGTATGACAATGGGAGCGCAATAGTGACTCTTCTTACCAGAAAACAACTCTTGCTCATAGGACCAGAAACTGCATGTGATTCAACTCCATTTAGGACTGGGAAACAAACGCTAGCTCACCTTTCAAGAAACACACTCTGCTTTTGAGAAAAGAGCACTCTTCTACTCTAATGTGTTTCCAATAGGGCCAGAACAGTGAGCTTGATCAGAACAATAGAACTGTGCTTCCTACACACACGGCCATATCTAGTTCAATTCTGCTTAGAAAACTGACAAGAACAGTAGATTCTCTTCAGTCAAATACACTGTACATGCTGGGAACCGACGCCAGTGCTATTTGCCCTGTGTATGACAATGGGAGCACAACATTGACTTTCCTTACTAGAAAACAACTCTTGCTGGTAGGACCACAAACTGCATGTCACTCAACTCCATTTAGGACTGGGAAACAAACGCTAGGTCGCCTTACAAGAAACACACTCTGCTTCTGAGAAAAGAGCACTCTTCTACTCTACTGTGTTTCCTATGGGGTCCGAACAGTGAGCTTGCTCAGAACAAAAGAACTGTGCTTCCTACACACACGGGCCATATCTAGTTCAACTCTGCTTAGGAAACTGACAAGAACAGTAGCTCCTCTTCAGTCGAATACACTGTACTTGCTGGAAAAAGACGCATGTGCTATTTGCACTGTGTATTGCAAAGGGAACGCAATAGTGACTTTCCTTACCAGAAAACAACTCTTGCTGGTAGGACCAAAAACTGCATGTGATTCAACTCCATTTAGGGGTGGGAAACAAACGCTAGCTCACCTTACAAGAAACACACTCTGCTTTTGTGAAAAGAGCACTCTTCTACTCTACTGTGTTTCCTATGGGGTCTGAACAGTGAGCTTGCTCAGAACAAAAGAACTGTGCTTCCTACACACATGGGCCCTATCTGGTTCAACTCCCCTTAGGAAAATGACATGAAGAGTAGCTCCTCTTCAGTCCAATACACTGTACTCGCTGGGAACAGACGCAAGTGCTATTTGCACTACGTATGGCAATGGGAGCGCAATAGTGACTTTCCTTACTAGAAAACATCTCTTGCTCATAGGACCAGAAATTGCATGTGATTCAACTCCATTGAAGACTGGGAAACAAACGCTAGCTCGCCTTACAAGAAACACACTCTGCTTTTGAGAAAAGAGCACTCTTCTACTCTACTGTGTTTCCTATAGGGGCAGAACAGTGAGCTTGATCAGAACAAGAGAACTGTGCTTCCTACACACACGGCCATATCTAGTGCAATTCTGCTTAGGAAACTGACAAGAACAGTAGCTCCTCCTCAATCCAATACAGTGTATTTGCTGGGAACAGACGCGTGTGGTATTTGTACTGTGTATGGCATTGGGAGCAAAATAGTGACTCTTCTTACCAGAAAACAACTCTTGCTCATAGGACCACAAACTGCATGTGACTCAACTCCATTTAGGAATGGGAAACAAACGCTAGCACGCCTTCCAAGAAAAACACTCTGCTTTTGTGAAAAGAGCACTCTTCTACTCTAATGTGTTTCCTATGGGGTCCAAACAGTGAGCTTGCTCAGAACAAAAGAACTGTGCTTCCTATAAACACGGGCATATCTAATTCATTTCTGCTTAGGAACCTGACAAGAACAGTAGATCCTCTTCAGTTCAATGCATTGTACATGCTGGGAACCGATGCCAGTGCTATTTGCCCAGTGTATGACAATGGGAGCGCAATAGTGACTCTTCTTACCAGAAAACAACTCTTGCTCGTAGGACCAGAAACTGCATGTGATTCAACTCCATTTAGGACTGGGAAACAAACGCTAGCTCGCCTTTCAAGAAACACACTCTGCTTTTGAGAAAAGAGCACTCTTCTACTCTAATGTGTTTCCAATAGGGACAGAACAGTGATCTTGATCAGAACAATAGAACTGTGCTTCCTACACACACGGCCGTATCTAGTTCAATTCTGCTTAGAAAACTGACAAGAACAGTAGATTCTCTTCAGTCCAATACACTGTACATGCTGGGAACCGACGCCAGTGCTATTTGCCCTGTGTATGACAATGGGAGCGCAACATTGACTTTCCTTACTAGAAAACAACTCTTGCTGGTAGGACCACAAACTGCATGTCACTCAACTCCATTTAGGACTGGGAAACAAACGCTAGGTCGCCTTACAAGAAACACACTCTGCTTTTGAGAAAAGAGCACTCTTCTACGCTACTGTGTTTCCTATGGGGTCCGAACAGTGAGCTTGCTCAGAACAAAAGAACTGTGCTTCCTACACACACGGGCCATATCTAGTTCAACTCTGCTTAGGAAACTGACAAGAACAGTAGCTCCTCTTCAGTCGAATACACTGTACTTGCTGGAAAAAGACGCATGTGCTATTTGCACTGTGTATTGCAAAGGGAACGCAATAGTGACTTTCCTTACCAGAAAACAACTCTTGCTGGTAGGACCAAAAACTGCATGTGATTCAACTCCATTTAGGGGTGGGAAACAAACGCTAGCTCACCTTACAAGAAACACACTCTGCTTTTGAGAAAAGAGCACTCTTCCACTATACTGTGTTTCCTATAGGGCCAGAACAGTGAACTTGCTCAGAACAAAAGAACTGTGCTTCCTACACACACGGGCCATATCTAGTTCAACTCCTCTTAGGAAAATGACAAGAAGAGTAGCTGCTCTTCAGTCCAATACACTGTACTTGCTGGGAACAGGCACCAGTGCTATTTGCACTGTGTATGGCAATGGGAGCGCAATAGTGACTTTCCTTACTAGAAAACAACTCTTGCTGGTAGGACCACAAACTGCATGTCACTCAACTCCATTTAGGACTGGGAAACAAACGCTAGCTTGCCTTACAAGAAACACACTCTGCTTTTGTGAAAAGAGCACTCTTCTACTTTACTGTGTTTCCTATGGGGTCCGAACAGTGAGCTTGCTCAGAACAAAAGAACTGTGCTTCCTACACACATGGGCCATATCTGGTTCAACTCCTCTTAAAAAAATGACAAGAAGAGTAGCTCCTCTTCAGTCCAATACACTGTACTTGCTGGGAACAGACGCAAGTGCTATTTGCACTACGTATGGCAATGGGAGCGCAATAGTGACTTTCCTTACTAGAAAACAACTCTTGCTCATAGGACCAGAAATTGCATGTGATTCAACTCCATTTAAGACTGGGAAACAAACGCTAGCTCGCCTTACAAGAAACACACTCTGCTTTTGAGAAAAGAGCACTCTTCTACTCTACTGTGTTTCCTATAGGGGCAGTACAGTGAGCTTGATCAGAACAAGAGAACTGTGCTTCCTACACACACTGCCATATCTAGTGCAATTCTGCTTAGTAAACTGACAAGAACAGTAGCTCCTCCTCAATCCAATACAGTGTATTTGCTTGGAACAGACGCGTATGCTATTTGTACTGTGTATGGCATTGGGAGCAAAATAGTGACTCTTCTTACCAGAAAACAACTCTTGCTCATAGGACCACAAACTGCATGTCACTCAACTCCATTTAGGACTGGGAAACAAACGCTAGCTCGCCTTCCAAGAAAAACACTCTGCTTTTGTGAAAAGAGCACTCTTCTACTCTAATGTGTTTCCTATGGGGCCCGAACAGTGAGCTTGCTCAGAACAAAAGAACTGTGCTTCCTACACACACGGCCATATCTAATTCAATTCTGCTTAGGAACCTGACAAGAACAGTAGATCCTCTTCAGGTCAATACATTGTACATGCTGGGAACCGATGCCAGTGCTATTTGCCCTGTGTATGACAATGGGAGCGCAATAGTGACTCTTCTTACCAGAAAACAACTCTTGCTCGTAGGACCAGAAACTGCATGTGATTCAACTCCATTTAGGACAGGGAAACAAACGCTAGCTCGCCTTTCAAGAAACACACTCTGCTTTTGAGAAAAGAGCACTCTTCTACTCTACTGTGTTTCCAATAGGGCCAGAACAGTGAGCTTGATCAGAACAAGAGAACTGTGCTTCCTACACACACGGCCATATCTAGTTCAAATCTGCTTAGGAAACTGACAAGAACAGTAGATTCTCTTCAGTCCAATACACTGTACATGCTGGTAACCGACGCCAGAGCTATTTGCCCTGTGTATGACAATGGGAGCACAATATTGACTCTTCTTACCAGAAAACAACTCTTGCTCATAGACCAGAAACTGCATGTGATTCAACTCCATTTAGGACTGGGAAACAAACGCTAGCTCGCCTTACAAGAAACACACTCTGCTTTTGAGAAAAGAGCACTCTTCTACTCTACTATGTTTCCTATAGGGCCAGAACAGTGAGCTTGCTCAGAACAAAAGAACTGTGCTTCCTACAGACACGGGCCATATCTAGTTCAACTCTGCTTAGAAAACTGACAAGAACAGTAGCTGTTCTTCAGTCCAATACACTGTACTTGCTGGGAACAGGCGCCAGTGCTATTTGCACTGTGTATGGCAATGGGAGCGCAATAGTGACTTTCCTTACTAGAAAACAACTCTTGCTGGTAGGACCACAAACTGCATGTCACTCAACTCCATTTAAGACTGGGAAACAAACGCTAGCTCGCCTTACAAGAAACACACACTGCTTTTGAGAAAAGAGCACTCTTCTACTCTACTGTGTTTCCTATGGGGTCCGAACAGTGAGCTTGCTCAGAACAAAAGAACTGTGCTTCCTACAAACATGGGCCATATCTGGTTCAACTCCTCTTAGGAAAATGACAAGAAGAGTAGCTCCTCTTCAGTCCAATACACTGTACTTGCTGGGAACAGACGCAAGTGCTATTTGTACTACGTATGGCAATGGGAGCGCAATAGTGACTTTACTTACTAGAAAACATCTCTTGCTCATAGGACCAGAAATTGCATGTGATTCAACTCCATTTAAGACTGGGAAACAAATGCTAGCGCGCCTTACAAGAAACACACTCTGCTTTTGAGAAAAGAGCACTCTTCTACTCTACTGTGTTTCCTATAGGGGCAGAACAGTGAGCTTGATTAGAACAAGAGAACTGTGCTTCCTGCACACACGGCCATATCTAGTGCAATTCTGCTTAGGAAACTGACAAGAACAGTAGCTCCTCCTCAATCCAATACAGTGTATTTGCTGGGAACAGACACGTGTGGTATTTGTACTGTGTATGGCATTGGGAGCAAAATAGTGACTCTTCTTACCAGAAAACAACTCTTGCTCATAGGACCACAAACTGCATGTCACTCAACTCCATTTAGGACTGGGAAACAAACGCTAGCTCGCCTTCCAAGAAAAACACTCTGCTTTTGTGAAAAGAGCACTCTTCTACTCTAATGTGTTTCCTATGGGGTCCGAACAGTGAGCTTGCTCAGAACAAAAGAACTGTGCTTCCTACAAACACGGGCATATCTAATTCATTTCTGCTTAGGAAACTGACAAGAACAGTAGATCCTCTTCAGTTCAATACATTGTACATGCTGGGAACCGATGCCAGTGCTATTTGCCCTGTGTATGACAATGGGAGCGCAATAGTGACTCTTCTTACCAGAAAACAACTCTTGCTCATAGGACCACAAACTGCATGTGATTCAACTCCATTTAGGACTGGGAAACAAACGCTAGCTCGCCTTTCAAGAAACACACTCTGCTTTTGAGAAAAGAGCACTCTTCTACTCTAATGTGTTTCCAATAGGGCCAGAACAGTGAGCTTCATCAGAACAATAGAACTGTGCTTCCTACACACATGGCCGTATCTAGTTCAAATCTGCTTAGGAAACTGACAAGAACAGTAGATTCTCTTCAGTCCAATACACTGTACATGCTGGGAACCGACGCCAGTGCTATTTGCCCTGTGTATGACAATGGGAGCGCAACATTGACTTTCCTTACTAGAAAACAACTCTTGCTGGTAGGACCACAAACTGCATGTCACTCAACTCCATTTAGGACTGGGAAACAAACGCTAGCTCGCCTTACAAGAAACACACTCTGCTTTTGAGAAAAGAGCATTCTTCTACTCTACTGTGTTTCCTATGGGGTCCGATCAGTGAGCTTGCTCAGAACAAAAGAACTGTGCTTCCTACACACACGGGCCATATCTAGTCCAACTCTGCTTAGGAAACTGACAAGAACAGTAGCTCCTCTTCAGTTGAATACACTGTACTTGCTGGAAAAAGACGCATGGGCTATTTGCACTGTGTATTGCAAATTGAACGCAATAGTGACTTTCCTTACCAGAAAACAACTCTTGCTGGTAGGACCAAAAACTGCATGTGATTCAACTCCATTTAGGGGTGGGAAACAAACGCTAGCTCACCTTACAAGAAACACACTCTGCTTTTGTGAAAAGAGCACTCTTCTACTCTACTGTGTTTCCTATGGGGTCTGAACAGTGAGCTTGCTCAGAACAAAAGAACTGTGCTTCCTACACACATGGGCCCTATCTGGTTCAACTCCCCTTAGGAAAATGACATGAAGAGTAGCTCCTCTTCAGTCCAATACACTGTACTCGCTGGGAACAGACGCAAGTGCTATTTGCACTACGTATGGCAATGGGAGCGCAATAGTGACTTTCCTTACTAGAAAACATCTCTTGCTCATAGGACCAGAAATTGCATGTGATTCAACGCCATTGAAGACTGGGAAACAAACGCTAGCTCGCCTTACAAGAAACACACTCTGCTTTTGAGAAAAGAGCACTCTTCTACTCTACTGTGTTTCCTATAGGGGCAGAACAGTGAGCTTGATCAGAACAAGAGAACTGTGCTTCCTACACACACGGCCATATCTAGTGCAATTCTGCTTAGGAAACTGACAAGAACAGTAGCTCCTCCTCAATCCAATACAGTGTATTTGCTGGGAACAGACGCGTGTGGTATTTGTACTGTGTATGGCATTGGGAGCAAAATAGTGACTCTTCTTACCAGAAAACAACTCTTGCTCATAGGACCACAAACTGCATGTGACTCAACTCCATTTAGGAATGGGAAACAAACGCTAGCACGCCTTCCAAGAAAAACACTCTGCTTTTGTGAAAAGAGCACTCTATTACTCTAATGTGTTTCCTATGGGGTCCAAACAGTGAGCTTGCTCAGAACAAAAGAACTGTGCTTCCTATAAACACGGGCATATCTAATTCATTTCTGCTTAGGAACCTGACAAGAACAGTAGATCCTCTTCAGTTCAATGCATTGTACATGCTGGGAACCGATGCCAGTGCTATTTGCCCAGTGTATGACAATGGGAGCGCAATAGTGACTCTTCTTACCAGAAAACAACTCTTGCTCGTAGGACCAGAAACTGCATGTGATTCAACTCCATTTAGGACTGGGAAACAAACGCTAGCTCGCCTTTCAAGAAACACACTCTGCTTTTGAGAAAAGAGCACTCTTCTACTCTAATGTGTTTCCAATAGGGACAGAACAGTGATCTTGATCAGAACAATAGAACTGTGCTTCCTACACACACGGCCGTATCTAGTTCAATTCTGCTTAGAAAACTGACAAGAACAGTAGATTCTCTTCAGTCCAATACACTGTACATGCTGGGAACCGACGCCAGTGCTATTTGCCCTGTGTATGACAATGGGAGCGCAACATTGACTTTCCTTACTAGAAAACAACTCTTGCTGGTAGGACCACAAACTGCATGTCACTCAACTCCATTTAGGACTGGGAAACAAACGCTAGGTCGCCTTACAAGAAACACACTCTGCTTTTGAGAAAAGAGCACTCTTCTACGCTACTGTGTTTCCTATGGGGTCCGAACAGTGAGCTTGCTCAGAACAAAAGAACTGTGCTTCCTACACACACGGGCCATATCTAGTTCAACTCTGCTTAGGAAACTGACAAGAACAGTAGCTCCTCTTCAGTCGAATACACTGTACTTGCTGGAAAAAGACGCATGTGCTATTTGCACTGTGTATTGCAAAGGGAACGCAATAGTGACTTTCCTTACCAGAAAACAACTCTTGCTGGTAGGACCAAAAACTGCATGTGATTCAACTCCATTTAGGGGTGGGAAACAAACGCTAGCTCACCTTACAAGAAACACACTCTGCTTTTGAGAAAAGAGCACTCTTCCACTATACTGTGTTTCCTATAGGGCCAGAACAGTGAACTTGCTCAGAACAAAAGAACTGTGCTTCCTACACACACGGGCCATATCTAGTTCAACTCCTCTTAGGAAAATGACAAGAAGAGTAGCTGCTCTTCAGTCCAATACACTGTACTTGCTGGGAACAGGCACCAGTGCTATTTGCACTGTGTATGGCAATGGGAGCGCAATAGTGACTTTCCTTACTAGAAAACAACTCTTGCTGGTAGGACCACAAACTGCATGTCACTCAACTCCATTTAGGACTGGGAAACAAACGCTAGCTTGCCTTACAAGAAACACACTCTGCTTTTGTGAAAAGAGCACTCTTCTACTCTACTGTGTTTCCTATGGGGTCCGAACAGTGAGCTTGCTCAGAACAAAAGAACTGTGCTTCCTACACACATGGGCCATATCTGGTTCAACTCCTCTTAAAAAAATGACAAGAAGAGTAGCTCCTCTTCAGTCCAATACACTGTACTTGCTGGGAACAGACGCAAGTGCTATTTGCACTACGTATGGCAATGGGAGCGCAATAGTGACTTTCCTTACTAGAAAACAACTCTTGCTCATAGGACCAGAAATTGCATGTGATTCAACTCCATTTAAGACTGGGAAACAAACGCTAGCTCGCCTTACAAGAAACACACTCTGCTTTTGAGAAAAGAGCACTCTTCTACTCTACTGTGTTTCCTATAGGGGCAGTACAGTGAGCTTGATCAGAACAAGAGAACTGTGCTTCCTACACACACTGCCATATCTAGTGCAATTCTGCTTAGTAAACTGACAAGAACAGTAGCTCCTCCTCAATCCAATACAGTGTATTTGCTTGGAACAGACGCGTATGCTATTTGTACTGTGTATGGCATTGGGAGCAAAATAGTGACTCTTCTTACCAGAAAACAACTCTTGCTCATAGGACCACAAACTGCATGTCACTCAACTCCATTTAGGACTGGGAAACAAACGCTAGCTCGCCTTCCAAGAAAAACACTCTGCTTTTGTGAAAAGAGCACTCTTCTACTCTAATGTGTTTCCTATGGGGCCCGAACAGTGAGCTTGCTCAGAACAAAAGAACTGTGCTTCCTACACACACGGCCATATCTAATTCAATTCTGCTTAGGAACCTGACAAGAACAGTAGATCCTCTTCAGGTCAATACATTGTACATGCTGGGAACCGATGCCAGTGCTATTTGCCCTGTGTATGACAATGGGAGCGCAATAGTGACTCTTCTTACCAGAAAACAACTCTTGCTCGTAGGACCAGAAACTGCATGTGATTCAACTCCATTTAGGACAGGGAAACAAACGCTAGCTCGCCTTTCAAGAAACACACTCTGCTTTTGAGAAAAGAGCACTCTTCTACTCTACTGTGTTTCCAATAGGGCCAGAACAGTGAGCTTGATCAGAACAAGAGAACTGTGCTTCCTACACACACGGCCATATCTAGTTCAAATCTGCTTAGGAAACTGACAAGAACAGTAGATTCTCTTCAGTCCAATACACTGTACATGCTGGTAACCGACGCCAGAGCTATTTGCCCTGTGTATGACAATGGGAGCACAATATTGACTCTTCTTACCAGAAAACAACTCTTGCTCATAGACCAGAAACTGCATGTGATTCAACTCCATTTAGGACTGGGAAACAAACGCTAGCTCGCCTTACAAGAAACACACTCTGCTTTTGAGAAAAGAGCACTCTTCTACTCTACTATGTTTCCTATAGGGCCAGAACAGTGAGCTTGCTCAGAACAAAAGAACTGTGCTTCCTACAGACACGGGCCATATCTAGTTCAACTCTGCTTAGAAAACTGACAAGAACAGTAGCTGTTCTTCAGTCCAATACACTGTACTTGCTGGGAACAGGCGCCAGTGCTATTTGCACTGTGTATGGCAATGGGAGCGCAATAGTGACTTTCCTTACTAGAAAACAACTCTTGCTGGTAGGACCACAAACTGCATGTCACTCAACTCCATTTAAGACTGGGAAACAAACGCTAGCTCGCCTTACAAGAAACACACACTGCTTTTGAGAAAAGAGCACTCTTCTACTCTACTGTGTTTCCTATGGGGTCCGAACAGTGAGCTTGCTCAGAACAAAAGAACTGTGCTTCCTACAAACATGGGCCATATCTGGTTCAACTCCTCTTAGGAAAATGACAAGAAGAGTAGCTCCTCTTCAGTCCAATACACTGTACTTGCTGGGAACAGACGCAAGTGCTATTTGTACTACGTATGGCAATGGGAGCGCAATAGTGACTTTACTTACTAGAAAACATCTCTTGCTCATAGGACCAGAAATTGCATGTGATTCAACTCCATTTAAGACTGGGAAACAAATGCTAGCGCGCCTTACAAGAAACACACTCTGCTTTTGAGAAAAGAGCACTCTTCTACTCTACTGTGTTTCCTATAGGGGCAGAACAGTGAGCTTGATTAGAACAAGAGAACTGTGCTTCCTGCACACACGGCCATATCTAGTGCAATTCTGCTTAGGAAACTGACAAGAACAGTAGCTCCTCCTCAATCCAATACAGTGTATTTGCTGGGAACAGACACGTGTGGTATTTGTACTGTGTATGGCATTGGGAGCAAAATAGTGACTCTTCTTACCAGAAAACAACTCTTGCTCATAGGACCACAAACTGCATGTCACTCAACTCCATTTAGGACTGGGAAACAAACGCTAGCTCGCCTTCCAAGAAAAACACTCTGCTTTTGTGAAAAGAGCACTCTTCTACTCTAATGTGTTTCCTATGGGGTCCGAACAGTGAGCTTGCTCAGAACAAAAGAACTGTGCTTCCTACAAACACGGGCATATCTAATTCATTTCTGCTTAGGAAACTGACAAGAACAGTAGATCCTCTTCAGTTCAATACATTGTACATGCTGGGAACCGATGCCAGTGCTATTTGCCCTGTGTATGACAATGGGAGCGCAATAGTGACTCTTCTTACCAGAAAACAACTCTTGCTCATAGGACCACAAACTGCATGTGATTCAACTCCATTTAGGACTGGGAAACAAACGCTAGCTCGCCTTTCAAGAAACACACTCTGCTTTTGAGAAAAGAGCACTCTTCTACTCTAATGTGTTTCCAATAGGGCCAGAACAGTGAGCTTCATCAGAACAATAGAACTGTGCTTCCTACACACACGGCCGTATCTAGTTCAATTCTGCTTAGAAAACTGACAAGAACAGTAGATTCTCTTCAGTCCAATACACTGTACATGCTGGGAACCGACGCCAGTGCTATTTGCCCTGTGTATGACAATGGGAGCGCAACATTGACTTTCCTTACTAGAAAACAACTCTTGCTGGTAGGACCACAAACTGCATGTCACTCAACTCCATTTAGGACTGGGAAACAAACGCTAGCTCGCCTTACAAGAAACACACTCTGCTTTTGAGAAAAGAGCATTCTTCTACTCTACTGTGTTTCCTATGGGGTCCGATCAGTGAGCTTGCTCAGAACAAAAGAACTGTGCTTCCTACACACACGGGCCATATCTAGTCCAACTCTGCTTAGGAAACTGACAAGAACAGTAGCTCCTCTTCAGTTGAATACACTGTACTTGCTGGAAAAAGACGCATGGGCTATTTGCACTGTGTATTGCAAATTGAACGCAATAGTGACTTTCCTTACCAGAAAACAACTCTTGCTGGTAGGACCAAAAACTGCATGTGATTCAACTCCATTTAGGGGTGGGAAACAAACGCTAGCTCAACTTACAAGAAACACACTCTGCTTTTGTGAAAAGAGCACTCTTCTACTCTACTGTGTTTCCTATGGGGTCCGAACAGTTAGCTTGCTCAGAACAAAAGAACTGTGCTTCCTACACACATGGGCCATATCTGGTTCAACTCCTCTTAGGAAAATGACAAGAAGAGTAGCTCCTCTTCAGTCCAATACACTGTACTTGCTGGGAACAGACGCAAGTGCTATTTGCACTACGTATGGCAATGGGAGCGCAATAGTGACTTTCCTTACTAGAAAACATCTCTTGCTCATAGGACCAGAAATTGCATGTGATTCAACTCCATTTAAGACTGGGAAACAAACGCTAGCGCGCCTTACAAGAAACACACTCTGCTTTTGAGAAAAGAGCACTCTTCTACTCTACTGTGTTTCCTATAGGGGCAGAACAGTGAGCTTGATCAGAACAAGAGAACTGTGCTTCCTACACACACGGCCATATCTAGTGCAATTCTGCTTAGGAAACTGACAAGAACAGTAGCTCCTCCTCAATCCAATACAGTGTATTTGCTGGGAACAGACGCGTGTGGTATTTGTACTGTGTATGGCATTGGGAGCAAAATAGTGACTCTTCTTACCAGAACACAACTCTTGCTCATAGGACCACAAACTGCATGTGACTCAACTCCATTTAGGACTGGGAAACAAACGCTAGCTCACCTTCCAAGAAAAACACTCTGCTTTTGTGAAAAGAGCACTCTTCTACTCTAATGTGTTTCCTATGGGGTCCGAACAGTGAGCTTGCTCAGAACAAAAGAACTGTGCTTCCTACAAACACGGGCATATCTAATTCATTTCTGCTTAGGAACCTGACAAGAACAGTAGATCCTCTTCAGTTCAATACATTGTACATGCTGGGAACCGATGCCAGTGCTATTTGCCCTGTGTATGACAATGGGAGCGCAATAGTGACTCTTCTGACCAGAAAACAACTCTTCCTCGTAGGACCAGAAACTGCATGTGATTCAACTCCATTTAGGACTGGGAAACAAACGCTAGGTCGCCTGTCAAGAAACACACTCTGCTTTTGAGAAAAGAGCACTCTTCTACTCTAATGTGTTTCCAATAGGGCCAGAACAGTGAGCTTGATCAGAACAATAGAACTGTGCTTCCTACACACACGGCCGTATCTAGTTCAATTCTGCTTAGAAAACTGACAAGAACAGTAGATTCTCTTCAGTCCAATACACTGTACATGCTGGTAACCGACGCCAGAGCTATTTGCCCTGTGTATGACAATGGGAGCGCAATATTGACTCTTCTTACCAGAAAACAACTCTTGCTCATAGACCAGAAACTGCATGTGATTCAACTCCATTTAGGACTGGGAAACAAACGCTAGCTCGCCTTACAAGAAACACACTCTGCTTTTGAGAAAAGAGCACTCTTCTACTCTACTATGTTTCCTATAGGGCCAGAACAGTGAGCTTGCTCAGAACAAAAGAACTGTGCTTCCTACACACACGGGCCATATCTAGTTCAACTCTGCTTAGAAAACTGACAAGAACAGTAGCTGTTCTTCAGTCCAATACACTGTACTTGCTGGGAACAGGCACCAGTGCTATTTGCACTGTGTATGGCAATGGGAGCGCAATAGTGACTTTCCTTACTAGAAAACAACTCTTGCTGGTAGGACCACAAACTGCATGTCACTCAACTCCAAATAGGACTGGGAAACAAAAGCTAGCTCGCCTTACAAGAAACACACTCTGCTTTTGTGAAAAGAGCACTCTTCTATTCTACTGTGTTTCCTATGGGGTCCGAACTTGAGCTTGCTCAGAACAAAAGAACTGTGCTTCCTACACACACGGGCCATATCTTGTTCAACTCTGCTTAGGAAACTGACAAGAACAGTAGCTCCTCTTCAGTCGAATACACTGTACTTGCTGGAAAAAGACGCATGGGCTATTTGCACTGCGTATTGCAAAGGGAACGCAATAGTGACTTTCCTTACCAGAAAACAACTCTTGCTGGTAGGACCAAAAACTGCATGTGATTCAACTCCATTTAGGGGTGGGAAACAAACGCTAGCTCACCTTACAAGAAACACACTCTGCTTTTTTGAAAAGAGCACTCTTCTACTCTACTGTGTTTCCTATGGGGTCTGAACAGTGAGCTTGCTCAGAACAAATGAACTGTGCTTCCTACACACATGGGCCATATCTGGTTCAACTCCTCTTAGGAAAATGACAAGAAGAGTAGCTCCTCTTCAGTCCAATACACTGTACTTGCTGGGAACAGACGCAAGTGCTATTTGCACTACGTATGGCAATGGGAGCGCAATAGTGACTTTCCTTACTAGAAAACATCTCTTGCTCATAGGACCAGAAATTGCATGTCATTCAACTCCATTTAAGACTGGGAAACAAACGCTAGCGCGCCTTACAAGAAACACACTCTGCTTTTGAGAAAAGAGCACTCTTCTACTCTACTGTGTTTCCTATAGGGGCAGAACAGTGAGCTTGATCAGAACAAGAGAACTGTGCTTCCTACACACACGGCCATATCTAGTGCAATTCTGCTTAGGAAACTGACAAGAACAGTAGCTCCTCCTCAATCCAATACAGTGTATTTGCTGGGAACAGACGCGTGTGGTATTTGTACTGTGTATGGCATTGGGAGCAAAATAGTGACTCTTCTTACCAGAAAACAACTCTTGCTCATAGGACCACAAACTGCATGTGACTCAACTCCATTTAGGACTGGGAAACAAACGCTAGCTCGCCTTCCAAGAAAAACACTCTGCTTTTGTGAAGAGCACTCTTCTACTCTAATGTGTTTCCTATGGGGTCCGAACAGTGAGCTTGCTCAGAACAAAAGAACTGTGCTTCCTACAAACACGGGCATATCTAATTCATTTCTGCTTAGGAACCTGACAAGATCAGTAGATCCTCTTCAGTTCAATACATTGTACATGCTGGGAACCGATGCCAGTGCTATTTGCCCTGTGTATGACAATGGGAGCGCAATAGTGACTCTTCTTACCAGAAAACAACTCTTGCTCGTAGGACCAGAAACTGCATGTGATTCAACTCCATTTAGGACTGGGAAACAAACGCTAGCTCGCCTTTCAAGAAACACACTCTGCTTTTGAGAAAAGAGCACTCTTCTACTCTAATGTGTTTCCAATAGGGCCAGAACAGTGAGCTTCATCAGAACAATAGAACTGTGCTTCCTACACACACGGCCGTATCTAGTTCAATTCTGCTTAGAAAACTGACAAGAACAGTAGATTCTCTTCAGTCCAATACACTGTACATGCTGGTAACCAACGCCAGAGCTATTTGCCCTGTGTATGACAATGGGAGCGCAACATTGACTTTCCTTACTAGAAAACAACTCTTGCTGGTAGGACCACAAACTGCATGTCACTCAACTCCATTTAGGACTGGGAAACAAACGCTAGCTCGCCTTACAAGAAACACACTCTGCTTTTGAGAAAAGAGCACTCTTCCACTCTACTGGGTTTCCTATGGGGTCCGAACAGTGAGCTTGCTCAGAACAAAAGAACTGTGCTTCCTACACACACGGGCCATATCTAGTGAAACTCTGCTTAGGAAACTGACAAGAACAGTAGCTCCTCTTCAGTCCAATACACTGTCCTTGCTGGGAACAGACGAGAGTGCTATTTGCACTATGTATGGCAATGGGAGCGCAATAATGACTTTCCTTACCAGAAAACAACTCTTGCTCGTAGGACCAGGAACTGCATGTGATTCAACTCCATTTAGGACTGGGAAACAAACGCTAGCTCGCCTTACAAGAAACACACATCTGCTTTTGAGAAAAGAGCACTCTTCTACTCTATTGTGTTTCCTATGGGGTCCGAACAGTGAGCTTGCTCAGAACAAAAGAACTGTGCTTCCTACACACACGGGCCATATCTAGTTCAAGTCTGCTTAGGAAACTGACAAGAACAGTAGCTCCTCTTCAGTCCAATACACTGTACTTGCTGGAAACAGACACGAGTGCTATTTGCACTGTGTATGGCAAAGGGAGCACAATAGTGACTTTCCTTACCAGAAAACAACTCTTGATGGTAGGACCAAAAACTGCATGTGATTCAACTCCATTTTGGACTGGGAAACAAACGCTAGCTCGCCTTACAAGAAACACACTCTGCTTTTGAGAAAAGAGCACTCTTCTACTCTACTGTGTTTCCTATAGGGCCAGAACAGAGAGCTTTATCAGAACAAAAGAACTGTGCTTCCTACATACACGGCCATATCTAGTTCAATTCTGCTTAGGAAACTGACAAGAACAATAGCTCCTCTTCAGACTAATACACTGTACGTGCTGGGAACAGACGCGAGTGCTATTTGTTCTGTGTATGGCAATGGGAGCCCAATAGTGACTCTTCTTACCAGAAAACTACTCTTACTCGTAGGACCAAAAACTGCATGTGACTCAACTCCATTTAGGACTGGGAAACAAACGTTAGCTAGCCTTACAAGAAACACACACTGCTCTTGAGAAAAGAGCACTCTTCTACTCTACTGTGTTTCCTATAGGGCCAGAACAGTGAGCTTGCTCAGAACAAAAGACCTGTGCTTCCTACACACACGGGCCATATCTGGTTCAACTCTGCTTAGGAAACTGACAAGAACAGTAGGTCCTCTTCAGTCCAATACACTGTACTTGCTGGGGACAGACGAAAGTGCTATTAGCACTGTGTATGGCAAAGGGAGCGCAATAGTGACTTTCCTTACCAGAAAACAACTCTTGCTCGTAGGACCAGAAACTGCATGTGACTCAAATCCATTTAGGACTGGGAAACAAATGCTAGCTCGCCTTACAAGAAACACACATCTGCTTTTGAGAAAAGAGCATTCTTGTACTCTATATTGTTTCCTATGGAGTCCGAACAGTGTGGTTGCTCAGAACAAAAGAACTGTGCTTCCTACACACGGCCATATCTTGTTCAATTCTGCTTAGGAACCTGACAAGAACAGTAGATTCTCTTCAGTCCAATTCACTGTACATGCTGAGAAACAACGCCAGTGCTATTTGCCCTGTGTATGACAATGGGAGCGCAATATTGACTCTTCTTACCAGAAAACCACGCTTGCTCGTAGGACCACAAACTGCATGTGATTCAACTCCATTTAGGACTACAAAACAAACGCTAGCTCGCCTTACAAGAAACACACTCTGTTTTTGAGAAAAGAGCACTCATCTACTCTACTGCGTTTCCTATGGTGTCCAAACAGTGAGCTTGCTCAGAACAAAAGATCTGTGCTTCCTACACACATGGACCATATCTAGTTCAACTCTGCTTAGGAAACTGAGAAGAACAGTAGCTCCTCTTCAGTCTGATACACTGTACTTGCTGGGAACAGATGCGAGTGCTATTTGCACTGTGTATGGCATAGGGAGCACAATAGTGACTTTCCTTACCAGAAAACAACTCTTGCTCGTAGGACCAGAAACTGCATGTGATTCAACTCTATTTAGGACTGGGAAACAAACGCTAGCTTGCCGTACAAGAAACACACTCTGCTTTTGAGAAAAGAGCACTCTTCTACTCTACTGTGTTTCCTATAGGGCCAGAACAGTGAGCTTGCTCAGAACAAAAGACCTGTGCTTCATACACACACGGGCCGTATCTGGTTCAACTCTGCTTAGGAAACTGACAAGAACAGTAGCTCCTCTTCAGTCCAATACACTGTACTTGCTGGAAACAGACACGAGTGCTATTTGCACTGTGTATGGCAAAGGGAGCACAATAGTGACTTTCCTTACCAGAAAACAACTCTTGATGGTAGGACCAAAAACTGCATGTGATTCAACTCCATTTTGGACTGGGAAACAAACGCTAGCTCGCCTTACAAGAAACACACTCTGCTTTTGAGAAAAGAGCACTCTTCTACTCTACTGTGTTTCCTATAGGGCCAGAACAGAGAGCTTGCTCAGAACAAAAGAATTGTGCTTTTTACATACACGGCCATATCTAGTTCAATTCTGCTTAGGAAACTGACAAGAACAATAGCTCCTCTTCAGACTAATACACTGTACATGCTGGGAACAGACGCGAGTGCTATTTGTACTGTGTATGGCAATGGGAGCCCAATAGTGACTCTTCTTACCAGAAAACTACACTTACTCGTAGGACCAAAAACTGCATGTGACTCAACTCCATTTAGGACTGGGAAACAAACGTTAGCTAGCCTTACAAGAAACACACTCTGCTCTTGAGAAAAGAGCACTCTTCTACTCTACTGTGTTTCCTATAGGGCCAGAACAGTGAGCTTGCTCAGAACAAAAGACCTGTGCTTCCTACACACACGGGCAATATCTGGTTCAACTCTGCTTAGGAAACTGACAAGAACAGTAGCTCCTCTTCAGTCCAATACACTGTCCTTGCTGGGGACAGACGAAAGTGCTATTAGCACTGTGTATGGCAAAGGGAGCGCAATAGTGACTTTCCTTACCAGAAAACAACTCTTGCTCATAGGACCAGAAACTGCATGTGGTTCAACTCTATTTAGGACTGGGAAACAAACGCTAGCTTGCCGTACAAGAAACACACTCTGCTTTTGAGAAAAGAGGACTCTTCTACTCTACTGTGTTTCCTATAGGGCCAGAACAGTGAGCTTGCTCAGAACAAAAGACCTGTGCTTCATACACACACGGGCCGTATCTGGTTCAACTCTGCTTAGGAAACTGACAAGAACAGTAGCTCCTCTTCAGTCCAATACAATGTACTTGCTGGGAACAGACGCAAGTGCTATTAGCACTGTGTATGGCAAAGGGAGCGCAATAGTGACTTTCCTTACCAGAAAACAACTCTTGCTCATAGGACCAGAAGCTGCATGTGATTCAAATCCATTTAGGACTGGGAAACAAATGCTAGCTCGCCTTACAAGAAACACACATCTGCTTATGAGAAAAGAGCACTCTTCTACTCTATATTGTTTCCTATAGAGTCCGAACAGTGAGCTTGCTCAGAACAAAAGAACTGTGCTTCCTACACACACGGCCATATCTAGTTCAATTCTGCTTAGGAACCTGACAAGAACAGTATATTCTCTTCAGTCCAATACACTGTACATGCTGAGAACCGACGCCAGTGCTATTTGCCCTGTGTATGACAATGGGAGCGCAATATTGACTCTTCTTACCAGAAAACCATGCTTGCTGGTAGGACCACAAACTGCATGTGATTCAACTCCATTTAGGACTACAAAACAAACGCTAGCTCGCCTTACAAGAAGCACACTCTGTTTTTGAGAAAAGAGCACTCATCTACTCTACTGCGTTTCCTATGGTGTCCAAACAGTGAGCTTGCTCAGAACAAAAGATCTGTGCTTCCTACACACATGGACCATATCTAGTTCAACTCTGCTTAGGAAACTGAGAAGAACAGTAGCTCCTCTTCAGTCCAATACACTGTATTTGCTGGGAACAGACGCGAGTGCTATTTGCACTGTGTATGGCATTTGGGGCACAATAGTGATTCTTCTTACCAGAAAACAACTCTTGCTCATAGGACCAGAAACTGCATGTGACTCAATTCCATTTAGGACTGAAAATCAAACGCGAGCTCGCCTTACAAGAAACACACTCTGCTTTAGAGAAAAGAGCACTCTTCTCCTCTACTCTGTTTCCTAAAGGGCCAGAACAGTGAGCTTGCTCAGAACATTATAACTGTGCTTCCTACACACACAGGCCATATCTAGTTCAACTCTGCTTAGGAAACTGACAAGAACAGTAGCTCCTCTTCAGTCTGATACACTGTACTTGCTGGGAACAGATGCGAGTGCTATTTGCACTGTGTATGGCAATGGGAGCACAATAGTGACTTTCCTTACCAGAAAACAACTCTTGCTCGTAGGACGAGAAACTGCATGTGATTCAACTCTATTTAGGACTGGGAAACAAACACTAGCTTGCCGTACAAGAAACACACTCTGCTTTTGAGAAAAGAGCACTCTTCTACTCTATTGTGTTTCCTATGGGGTCCGAACACTGAGCTTGCTCTGAACAAAAGAACTGTGCTTCCTACACACACGGCCATACCTAGCTCAATTCTGCTTAGGAAACTGACAAAAACAGTAGCTCCTCTTCAGTCCGATACACTTTACATGCTGAGAACAGACGCGAGTGCTATTTGCACTGTGTATGGCAATGGGGCACAATAGTGACTCGTCTTACCAGAAAACAACTCTTGCTCGTAGGACAAAAAACTGCATGTGACTCAACTCCATTTAGGACTGGGAAACAAACTCTATCTCGCCTTACAAGAAACACACTCTGCTTTTGAGAAAAGAGCACTCTTCTACTCAATTGTGTTTCCTATAGGGCCAGAACAATGAGCTTACTCAGAACAAAAGAACTGTGCTTCCTACATACACGGGCCATATCTAGTTCAACTCTGCTTAGGAAATTGAGAAGTACGGTAGCTCCTTTTCAGTCCAATACACTGTACTTTCTGGGAACAGACGGGAGGGCTATTTGCACTGTGTATGGCAATGGGAGCGCAATAGTGACTTTCCTTACCAGAAAACAACTCTTGTTCGTAGGACCACAAACTGCATTGGATTCAACTCCATTTAGGACTGGAAAACAAATGCTAGCTCGCCATGCAAGAAACACACTCTGCTTTTGAGAAAAGAGCACTCTTTTACTCTACTGTGTTTCCTATGGGGTCTGAACAGTGAGCTTGCTCAGAACAAAAAAACTTTGCTTCCTACACACAGGGCCATATCTAGTTCAAGTCTGCTTAGGAACCTGACAAGAACAGTAGATCCTCTTCTATCCAATACACTGTACTTGCTGCGAACAGACAGGAGTGCTATTTGCACTGTGTATGGCAATGGGAGCGCAATAGTGACTTTCCTTACCAGAAAACAACTCTTGCTCATAGGACCAGAAACTGCATGTGATTCAACTCCATTTAGGTGTGGGAAACAAACGCTAGCTCGCCTTCCAAGAAACACACTCTGCTTTTGATAAAAGAGCACTCTTTTACTCTACTGTGTTTCCTATGGGGTCCAAAGAGTGAGCTTGCTCAGAACAAAAGAACTGTGCTTCCTACACACATGGACCATATCTAGTTCAACTCTGCTTAGGAAACTGACAAGAACAGTAGCTCCTATTCAGTCCAATACACTGTACTTGCTGGGAACAGACGCGAGTGCTATTTGCACTGTGTATGGCATTTGGAGTGCAATAGTGAGTCTTCTTACCATAAAACAACTCTTGCTCGTAGGACCAAAAACTGCATGTGTTTCAACTCCATTTAGGACTGGGAAACAAACGCGAGCTCGCCTTACAAAAAAAACACTCTGCTTTAGATAAAAGAGCACTCTTCTACTCTACTGTGTTTCCTATAGGGCCAGAACAGTGAGCTTGCTCAGAACATAAGAACTGTGCTTCCTACACACACGGGCCATATCTAGTTCAATTCTGCTTAGGAAACTGACAAGAACAGTAGCTCCTCTTCAGTCCGATACACTGTACTTGCTGAGATCAGACGCGAGTGCTATTTGCACTGTGTATGACAATGGCTGCGCAATAGTGACTCTTCTTACCATAAAACAACTCTTGCACGTAGGACCAGAAACTGTATGTGATTCAACTCCATTTAGGACTGGGAAACAAACGGTAGCTCGCCTTACAAGAAACACATTCTGCTTTAGAGAAAAGAGCACTCATCTACTCTACTGTGTTTCCTATAATGAAAGAACAGTGAGCTTGCTCAGAACAAAAGAACTGTGCTTCCTACACACATGGGCCATATCTAGTTCAACTCTGCTAAGGAAACTGACAAGAACAGTAGCTCCTCTTCAGTCCGATACACTGTACTTGCTGGGAACAGACGCGAGTGCTATTTGCACTGTGTATGGCAATGGGAGCGCAATAGTGACTTTCCTACCAGAAAACAACTCTTGCTCGTAGGACCAGAAACTGCATGTGATTCAACTCCATTTATAACTGGGAAACAAATGCTAGCTCGCCTTTCATGAAACACACTCTGCTTTGGAGAAAAGAGCACTCTTCTACTCTACTGTGTTTCCTATGGGGTCTAAACAGTGAGCTTGCTCAGAACAAAAGAACTGTGCTTCCTACACACACGGGCCATATCTAGTTCAACTCTGCTTAGGAAACTGACAAGAACAGTAGCTCCTCTTCAGTGCGATACACTGTACTTGCTGGGAACAGACGCGAGTGCTGTTTGCACTGTGTATGGCAATGGGAGCGCAATAGTGACTTTCCTACCAGAAAACAACTCTTGCTCGTAGGACCACAAACTGCATGTGATTCAACGCCATTTAGTATTGGGAAACAAACGCTCGCGCACCTTACAAGAAACACACTTGCTTTAGAGAAAAGAGCACTCTTCTTCTCTACTGTGTTTCCTGTGGGGTCCAAAAGTGAGCTTGCTCAGAACAAAAGAACTGTGCTTCCTACACACACGGACCATATGTAGTTCAACTCTGCTTAGGAAACTGACAAGAACAGTAGTTCCTATTTAGTCCAATACACTGTACTTGCTGGGAACAGATGCGAGTGCTATTTGCACTATGTATAGCAATGGGAGCGCAATAATGACTTTCCTTACCAGAAAACAACTCTTGCTCGTAGGACCAGAAACTGCATGTGATTCAAATCCATTTAGGACTGGGAAACAAATGCTAGCTCGCCTTATAAGAAACACACTCTACTTTAGAGAAAAGAGCACTCTTATACTCTACTGTGTTTCCTATGGTGTCCGAACAGTGAGCTTGCTCAGAACAAAAGAACTGTGCTTCCTACACACACGGGCCATATCTAGTTAAACTCTGCTTAGGAAACTGACAGGAACAGTAGCTCCTCTTCAGTCCAATACACTGTACTTGCTGGAAACAGACACGAGTGCTATTTGCACTCTGTATGGCAAAGGGAGCGCAATAGTGACTTTCCTTACCAGAAAACAATTCTTGGTGGGAGGACCAAAAACTGCATGTGATTCAAATCCATTTATGACTGGGAAACAAACGCTAGCTCGCCTTACAAGAAACACACTCTGCTTTTGAGAAAAGAGCACTCATCTACTCTACTGTGTTTCCAATGGGGCCAGAACAGAGAGCTTGCTCAGAACAAAAGGACTGTGCTTCCTACATACACGGCCATATCTAGTTCAACTCTGCTTAGGAAACTGACAAGAACAGTAGCTCCTATTTAGTCCAATACACTGTACTTTCTGGGAACATACGCGAGTGCTATTTGCACTGTGTACGGCATTTGGAGCGCAATAGTGACTCTTCTTACCAGAAAACAACTCTTGCTCATAGGACTAAAAACTGCATGTGACTCAACTCCATTTAGGACCGGGAATCAAACGCGAGCTCGCCTTACAAGAAACACACTCTGCTTTAGTGAAAAGAACACTCTTCTACTCTGCTGTGTTTCCTACAGGGCCAGAACAGTGAGCTTGCTCAGAACATAATAACTGTGCTTCCTACACACACGGGCCATATCTAGTTCCACTCTGCTTAGGAAACTGACAAGAACAGTAGCTCCTCTTCAGTCTGATACACTGTAATTGCTGAGAACAGACGCGAGTGCTATTTGCACTGTGTATGGCAATTGGAGCACAATAGTGACTCGTCTTACCAGAAAACAACTCTTGCTCGTAGGACAAAAAACTGCATGTGACTCAACTCCATTTAGGACTGGGAAACAAACTCTAGCTCGCCTTACAAGAAACAGACTCTGCTTTTGAGAAAAGAGCACTCTTCTCCTCTACTGTGTTTCCTATAGGGCCAGAACAGTGAGCTTGCTCAGAAAAAAAGAACTGTGCTTCCTCGACACACGGGCCATATCTAGTTCAACTCTGCTTAGGAAACTGAGAAGAACAGTAGCTCCTCTTCAGTCCAATACACTGTACTTGCTGGGAACAGACGGGAGTGCTATTTGCACTGTGTATGGCAATGGGAGCGCAATAGTGACTTTCCTTACCAGAAAAAAACTCTTGCTCATAGGACCAGAAACTGCATGTTATTCAACTCCATTTAGGACTGGGAAACAAACGCTAGCTCGCCTTACAAGAAACACACTCTGCTTTAGAGAAAAGAGCACTCTTCTACTCTACTGTGTTTCCTATGTGTTCGGAACAGTGAGCTTGCTCAGAACAAAAAAACTGTGCTTCCTACAAACACGGTCATATCTAGTTCAACTCTGCTTAGGAACCTGACAAGAACAGTACATACTCTTCAGTCCAATACACTGTACTTGCTGGGAACAGACGCCAGTGCTATTTGTCTTGTGTATGGCAATGGCAGCGCAATAGTGACTCTTCTTACCAGAAAACAATTCTTGCTCGTAGGACCAGAAACTGCATGTGATTCAACTCCATTTATGACTGGGAAACAAACTCCAGCTCGCTTTACAAGAAACACACTCTGCTTTAGAGAAAAGAGCACTCTTCTACTCTACTGTGTTTCCTATGGGGTCCAAACAGAGAGCTTGCTCAGAACAAAAGAACTGTGCTTCCTACACACACGGGCCATATCTAGTTCAACTCTGTTTAGGAAACTGACAAGAACAGTAGCTCCTCTTCAGTCCAATATACAGTACTTTCGGGGAAGAGACGCGAGTGCTATTTGCACTGTGTATGGCAATTGGAGCACAATAGTGACTCGTCTTACCAGAAAACAACTCTTGCTCTTAGGACAAAAACCTGCATGTGACTCAACTCCATTTAGGACTGGGAAACAAACGCTAGCTCGCCTTACATGAAGAACACTCTGCTTTTGAGAAAAGAGCACTCTTCTACTCAATTGTGTTTCCTATAGGGCCAGAACAATGAGCTTACTCAGAACAAAAGAACTGTGCTTCCTACACACACGGGCCATATCTAGTTCAACTCTTCTTAGGAAACTGAGAAGAGCAGTCTCTCCTCTTGAGTCCAATACACTGTACTTACTGGGAACAGACGGGAGGGCTATTTGCACTGTGTATGGCAATGGAAGTGCAATAATGACTTTCTTACCAGAAAACAACTCTTGCTCGTAGGACCAGAAACTGCATGTGATTCAACTCCATTTAGGACTGGGAAACAAACGCTAGCTCGCCTTACAAGAAACACACTCTGCTTTTGAGAAAAGAGTACTCTTCTACTCTACTGTGTTTCCTATGGGGTCTGAACAGTGAGCTTGTTCAGAACAAAAGAACTGTGCTTCCTACACACACGGGCCATATCTAGTTCAACTCTGCTTAGGAAACTGACAAGAACAGTAGCTCCTCTTCAGTCCAATACACTGTACTTGCTGGAAACAGACACGAGTGCTATTTGCACTCTGTATGGCAAAGGGACCGCAATAGTGACTTTCCTTACCAGAAAACAACTCTTGCTGGTAGGACCAAAAACTGCATGTGATTCAACTCCATTTTTGGACTGGGAAACAAACGCTAGCTCGCCTTACAAGAAACACATTCTGCTTTTGAGAAAAGAGCACTCTTCTACTCTACTGTGTTTCCTATAGGGTCCGAACGTTGAGCTTGCTCTGAACAAAAGAACTGTGCTTCCTACACACACGGCCATATCTAGTTCAATTCTGCTTAGGAACCTGACAAGAACAGTAGATCCTCTTCAGTCCAATACACCATACTTGCTGGGAACAGACGCCAGTGCTATCTGTCCTGTGTATGGCAATGGCAGCGCAATAGTGACTATTTTTACCATAAAACAACTCTTGCTTGTAGGATTAGAAACTGCATGTGATTCAACTCCATTTAGGACTGGGCAACAAACACTAGCTCGCATCACATGAAACACACCCTGCTTTTGAGAAAAGAGAACTCTTCTACTCTACTGTGTTTCCTATGGGGTCCGAACAGTGATCTTGCTCAGAACAAAAGAACTGTGATTCCTACACAAACGGCCATATCTAGTTCAACACTGCTTAGGAAACTGACAAGAACAGTAGATCCTCTTCAGTCCAATACACTGTACTTGCTGGGAACAGACGCGAGTGGTATTTGCACTGTGTAGGGCAATTGGAGCACAATAGTGACTTTCCTTACCAGAAAACAACTCTTGCTCGTAGGACCAGAAACTGCATGTGATTCAACTCCATTTCAGACTGGGAAAGAAACGCTAGCTCGCCTTACAAGAAACACACATCTGCTTTAGAGAAAAGAGCACTTTCTACTTTACTGTGTTTCCTATGGGGTCCAAACAGTGAGCTTGCTCAGAACAAAAGAACTGTGCTTCCTACACACATGAACCATATGTAGTTCAACTCTGCTTAGGAAACTGACAAGAACAATAGCTCCTCTTCAGTCGATACACTTTACTTGCTGAGAACAGACGCGAGTGCTATTTGCACTGTGTATGGCAATGGGGCACAATAGTGACTCGTCTTACCAGAAAACAACTCATGCTCGTAGGACAAAAAACTGCATGTGACTCAACTCCATTTAGGACTGGGAAACAAACTCTATCTCGCATTACAAGAAACACACTCTGCTTTTGAGAAAAGAGCACTCTTCTACTCAATTGTGTTTCCTATAGGGCCAGAACAATGAGCTTACTCAGAACAAAAGAACTGTGCTTCCTACAAAAACGGGCCATATCTAGTTCAACTCTGCTTAGGAAACTGAGAAAAGCAGTCTCTCCTCTTCAGTCCAATACACTGTACTGACTGGGAACAGACGGGAGGGCTATTTGCACTGTGTATGGCAATGGGAGCGCAATAGTGACTTTCCTTTCCAGAAAACAACTCTTGCTCGTAGAACCACAAACTGTATGTGATTCAACTCCATTTAGGACTGGGAAACAAACGATAGCTCGCCATAGAAGAAACACACTCTGCTTTTGAGAAAAGAGCATTCTTCTACTCTACTGTGTTTCCTATGTGGTCCGAACAGTGAGCTTGCTCAGAACAAAAAAACTGTGCTTCCTACACACAGGGCCATATCTAGTTCAAGTCTGCTTAGGAACCTGACAAGAACAGTAGATCCTCTTCTATCCAATACACTGTACTTGCTGCGAACAGACAGGAGTGCTATTTGCACTGTGTATGGCAATGGGAGCACAATAGTGACTTTCCTTACCAGAAAACAACTCTTGCTCATAGGACCAGAAACTGCATGTGATTCAACTCCATTTAGGTCAGGGAATCAAACGCGAGCTCGCCTTACAAGAAACACACTCTGCTTTAGTGAAAAGAACACTCTTCTACTCTGCTGTGTTTCCTACAGGGCCAGAACAGTGAGCTTGCTCAGAACATAATAACTGTGCTTCCTACACACACGGGCCATATCTAGTTCCACTCTGCTTAGGAAACTGACAAGAACAGTAGCTCCTCTTCAGTCTGATACACTGTAATTGCTGAGAACAGACGCGAGTGCTATTTGCACTGTGTATGGCAATTGGAGCACAATAGTGACTCGTCTTACCAGAAAACAACTCTTGCTCGTAGGACAAAAAACTGCATGTGACTCAACTCCATTTAGGACTGGGAAACAAACTCTAGCTCGCCTTACAAGAAACACACTCTGCTTTTGAGAAAAGAGCACTCTTCTCCTCTACTGTGTTTCCTATAGGGCCAGAACAGTGAGCTTGCTCAGAAAAAAAGAACTGTGCTTCCTCGACACACGGGCCATATCTAGTTCAACTCTGCTTAGGAAACTGAGAAGAACAGTAGCTCCTCTTCAGTCCAATACACTGTACTTGCTGGGAACAGACGCGAGTGCTATTTGCACTGTGTATGGCAATGAGAGCACAATATTGACTTTCCTTACCAGAAAACAACTCTTGCTCGTAGGACAAAAAACTGCATGTGACTCAACTCCATTTAGTACTGGAGAACAAACGCTAGCTCGCCTTCCAAGAAACACACTCTGCTTTTGAGAAAAGAGCACTCTTCTAATCTACTGTGTTTCCTATGTGTTCGGAACAGTGAGCTTGCTCAGAACAAAAAAACTGTGCTTCCTACAAACACGGTCATATCTAGTTCAACTCTGCTTAGGAACCTGACAAGAACAGTACATACTCTTCAGTCCAATACACTGTACTTGCTGGGAACAGACGCCAGTGCTATTTGTCTTGTGTATGGCAATGGCAGCGCAATAGTGACTCTTCTTACCAGAAAACAATTCTTGCTCATAGGACCAGAAACTGCATGTGATTCAACTCCATTTATGACTGGGAAACAAACTCCAGCTCGCTTTACAAGAAACACACTCTGCTTTAGAGAAAAGAGCACTCTTCTACACTACTGTGTTTCCTATGGGGTCCAAACAGAGAGCTTGCTCAGAACAAAAGAACTGTGCTTCCTACACACACGGGCCATATCTAGTTCAACTCTGTTTAGGAAACTGACAAGAACAGTAGCTCCTCTTCAGTCCAATATACAGTACTTTCGGGGAAGAGACGCGAGTGCTATTTGCACTGTGTATGGCAATTGGAGCACAATAGTGACTCGTCTTACCAGAAAACAACTCTTGCTCTTAGGACAAAAACCTGCATGTGACTCAACTCCATTTAGGACTGGGAAACAAACGCTAGCTCGCCTTACATGAAGAACACTCTGCTTTTGAGAAAAGAGCACTCTTCTACTCAATTGTGTTTCCTATAGGGCCAGAACAATGAGCTTACTCAGAACAAAAGAACTGTGCTTCCTACACACACGGGCCATATCTAGTTCAACTCTTCTTAGGAAACTGAGAAGAGCAGTCTCTCCTCTTGAGTCCAATACACTGTACTTACTGGGAACAGACGGGAGGGCTATTTGCACTGTGTATGGCAATGGAAGTGCAATAATGACTTTCCTACCAGAAAACAACTCTTGCTCGTAGGACCAGAAACTGCATGTGATTCAACTCCATTTAGGACTGGGAAACAAACGCTAGCTCGCCTTACAAGAAACACACTCTGCTTTTGAGAAAAGAGTACTCTTCTACTCTACTGTGTTTCCTATGGGGTCTGAACAGTGAGCTTGTTCAGAACAAAAGAACTGTGCTTCCTACACACACGGGCCATATCTAGTTCAACTCTGCTTAGGAAACTGACAAGAACAGTAGCTCCTCTTCAGTCCAATACACTGTACTTGCTGGAAACAGACACGAGTGCTATTTGCACTCTGTATGGCAAAGGGACCGCAATAGTGACTTTCCTTACCAGAAAACAACTCTTGCTGGTAGGACCAAAAACTGCATGTGATTCAACTCCATTTTTGGACTGGGAAACAAATGCTAGCTCGCCTTACAAGAAACACATTCTGCTTTTGAGAAAAGAGCACTCTTCTACTCTACTGTGTTTCCTATAGGGTCCGAACGGTGAGCTTGCTCTGAACAAAAGAACTGTGCTTCCTACACACACGGCCATATCTAGTTCAATTCTGCTTAGGAACCTGACAAGAACAGTAGATCCTCTTCAGTCCAATACACCATACTTGCTGGGAACAGACGCCAGTGCTATCTGTCCTGTGTATGGCAATGGCAGCGCAATAGTGACTATTTTTACCATAAAACAACTCTTGCTTGTAGGATTAGAAACTGCATGTGATTCAACTCCACTTAGGACTGGGCAACAAACACTAGCTCGCATCACATGAAACACACCCTGCTTTTGAGAAAAGAGAACTCTTCTACTCTACTGTGTTTCCTATGGGGTCCGAACAGTGATCTTGCTCAGAACAAAAGAACTGTGATTCCTACACAAACGGCCATATCTAGTTCAACACTGCTTAGGAAACTGACAAGAACAGTAGATCCTCTTCAGTCCAATACACTGTACTTGCTGGGAACAGACGCGAGTGGTATTTGCACTGTGTAGGGCAATTGGAGCACAATAGTGACTTTCTTTACCAGAAAACAACTCTTGCTCGTAGGACCAGAAACTGCATGTGATTCAACTCCATTTCAGACTGGGAAAGAAACGCTAGCTCGCCTTACAAGAAACACACATCTGCTTTAGAGAAAAGAGCACTTTCTACTTTACTGTGTTTCCTATGGGGTCCAAACAGTGAGCTTGCTCAGAACAAAAGAACTGTGCTTCCTACACACATGAACCATATGTAGTTCAACTCTGCTTAGGAAACTGACAAGAACAGTAGCTCCTCTTCAGTCGATACACTTTACTTGCTGAGAACAGACGCGAGTGCTATTTGCACTGTGTATGGCAATGGGGCACAATAGTGACTCGTCTTACCAGAAAACAACTCATGCTCGTAGGACAAAAAACTGCATGTGACTCAACTCCATTTAGGACTGGGAAACAAACTCTATCTCGCATTACAAGAAACACACTCTGCTTTTGAGAAAAGAGCACTCTTCTACTCAATTGTGTTTCCTATAGGGCCAGAACAATGAGCTTACTCAGAACAAAAGAACTGTGCTTCCTACACACACGGGCCATATCTAGTTCAACTCTGCTTAGGAAACTGAGAAAAGCAGTCTCTCCTCTTCAGTCCAATACACTCTACTTACTGGGAACAGACGGGAGGGCTATTTGCACTGTGTATGGCAATGGGAGCGCAATAGTGACTTTCCTTTCCAGAAAACAACTCTTGCTCGTAGAACCACAAACTGTATGTGATTCAACTGCATTTAGGACTGGGAAACAAACGATAGCTCGCCATACAAGAAACACACTCTGCTTTTGAGAAAAGAGCATTCTTCTACTCTACTGTGTTTCCTATGTGGTCCGAACAGTGAGCTTGCTCAGAACAAAAAAACTGTGCTTCCTACACACAGGGCCATATCTAGTTCAAGTCTGCTTAGGAACCTGACAAGAACAGTAGATCCTCTTCTATCCAATACACTGTACTTGCTGCGAACAGACAGGAGTGCTATTTGCACTGTGTATGGCAATGGGAGCGCAATAGTGACTTTCCTTACCAGAAAACAACTCTTGCTCATAGGACCAGAAACTGCATGTGATTCAACTCCATTTAGGTCAGGGAAACAAACGCTAGCTCGCCTTACAAGAAACACACTCTGCTTTTGATAAAAGAGCACTCTTTTACTCTACTGTGTTTCCTATGGGGTCCAAAGAGTGAGCTTGCTCAGAACAAAAGAACTGTGCTTCCTACACACATGGACCATATCTAGTTCAACTCTGCTTAGGAAACTGACAAGAACAGTAGCTCCTATTCAGTCCAATACACTGTACTTGCTGGGAACAGACGCGAGTGCTATTTGCACTGTGTATGGCATTTGGAGCGCAATAGTGACTCTTCTTACCATAAAACAACTCTTGCTTGTAGGATCAAAAGCTGCATGTGATTCAACTCCATTTAGGACTGGGAAACAAACGCGAGCTCGCCTTACAAAAAAAAAACTCTGCTTTAGAGAAAAGAGCACTCTTCTACTCTACTGTGTTTCCTATAGGGTCAGAACAGTGAGCTTGCTCAGAACGTAAGAACTGTGCTTCCTACACACACGGGACATATCTAGTTCAACTCTGCTTAGGAAACTGACAAGAACTGTAGCTCCTCTTCAGACTGATACAATGTACTTGCTGAGAACAGACGCGAGTGCTATTTGCACTGTGTATGGCAATTGGAGCGCAATAGTGAATCTTCTTACCAGAAAACAACTCTTGCTCATAGGACTAAAAACTGCATGTGACTCAACTCCATTTAGGACCGGGAATCAAACGCGAGCTCACCTTACAAGAAACACACTCTGCTTTAGTGAAAAGAACACTCTTCTACTCTGCTGTGTTTCCTACAGGGCCAGAACAGTGAGCTTGCTCAGAACATAATAACTGTGCTTCCTACACACACGGGCCATATCTAGTTCCACTCTGCTTAGGAAACTGACAAGAACAGTAGCTCCTTTTCAGTCTGATACACTGTTCTTGCTGAAAACAGACGCGAGTGCTATTTGCACTGTGTATGGCAATTGGAGCACAGTAGTGACTGGTCTTACCAGAAAACAACTCTTGCTCGTAGGACAAAAAACTGCATGTGACTCAACTTCATTTAGGACTGGGAAACAAACTCTAGCTCGCCTTACAAGAAACACACTCTGCTTTTGAGAAAAGAGCACTCTTCTACTCTACTGTGTTTCCTATAGGGTCCAAACAGAGAGCTTGCTCAGAACAAAAGAACTGTGCTTCCTACACACACGGACCATATGTAGTTCAACTCTGCTTAGGAACCTGACAAGATCAGTAGCTCTTCTTCAGACCAATACACTGTATTTGCTGGGAACAGACGCGAGTGCTATTTGCACTGTGTATGGCAATGAGAGCACAATATTGACATTCCTTACCAGAAAACAACTCTTGCTCGTAGGACAAAAAACTGCATGTGACTCAACTCCATTTAGGACTGGGAAACAAACGCTAGCTCGCCTTCCAAGAAACACACTCTGCTTTTGAGAAAAGAGCACTCTTCTACTCTACCGTGTTTCCTATGTGTTCGGAACAGTGAGCTTGCTCAGAACAAATAAACTGTGCTTCCTACAAACACGGCCATATCTAGTTCAACTCTGCTTAGGAAACTGACAAGAACAGTACATACTCTTCAGTCCAATACACTGTACTTGCTGGGAACAGTCGCCAGTGCTATTTGTCCTGTGTATGGCAATGGCAGCGCAATAGTGACTCTTCTTACCAGAAAACAACTCTTCCTCGTAGGACCAAAAACTGCTTGTGACTCAACTCCATTTAGGACTGGGAAACAAACGCGAGCTCGCCTTACAAGAAACACACTCTGCTTTAGAGAAAAGAGCACTCTTCTTCTCTACTGTGTTTCCCATAGGGCCAGAACAGTGAGCTTGCTCAGAACATAATAACTCTGCTTCCTTCACACACGGGATATATCTAGTTCAACTCTGCTTAGGAAACTGACAAGAACAGTAGCTCCTCTTCAGTCCAATACACTGTACTTGCGGGGAAGAGACGCGAGTGCTATTTGCACTGTGTATGGCAATTGGAGGACAATAGTGACTCGTCTTACCAGAAAACAACTCTTGCTCTTAGGACAAAAACTGCATGTGACTCAACTCCATTTAGGACTGGGAAACAAACGCTAGCTCGCCTTACAAGAAACATACTCTGCTTTTGAGAAAAGAGCACTCTTCTACTCTACTTTGTTTCCTATGGGGTCCGAACAGTGAGCTTGCTCAGAACAAAAGAACTGTGCTTCCTGCACACACGGCCATATCTAGTTCAATTCTGCTTAGGAACCTGACAAGAACAGTAGATCCTCTTCAGTCCAATACACTGTACTTGCTGGGAACAGACACCAGGGCTATTTGTCCTGTGTATGACAATGGCTGCGCAATAGTGACTCTTCTTACCATAAAACAACTCTTGCACGTAGGACCAGAAACTGTATGTGATTCAACTCCATTTAGGACTGGGAAACAAACGCTAGCTCGCCTTACAAGAAACACATTCTGCTTTAGAGAAAAGAGCACTCACCTACTCTACTGTGTTTCCTATAGGGCCAGAACAGTGAGCTTGCTCAGAACAAAAGAACTGTGCTTCCTACACACACGGGCCATATCTAGTTCAACTCTGCTTAGGAAACTGACAAGAACAGTAGCTCCTCTTCAGTCCGATACACTGTACTTGCTGGGAACAGACGCGAGTGCTATTTGTCCTGTGTATGGCAATGGGAGCGCAATATGACTTTTCTTCCAGAAAACAACTCTTGCTCGTAGGACCACAAACTGCATGTGATTCAACGCCATTTAGGACTGGAAAACAAATGCTCGCACGCCTTACAAGAAACACACTCTGCTTTAGAGAAAAGAGCACTCTTGTACACTACTGTGTTTCCTATGGGGTCAAAAGAGTGAGCTTGCTCAGAACAAAAGAACTGTGCTTCCTACACACACGGACCATATGTAGTTCAACTCTGCTTAGGAAACTGACAAGAACAGTAGTTCCTATTCAGTCCAATACACTGTACTTGCTGGGAACAGACGCGAGTGCTATTTGTCCTATGTATGGCAATGGGAGGGCAATAGTGACTCTTCTTACCAGAAAACAACTCTTGCTCATAGGAATAGAAACTGCATGTGATTCAACTCCATTTTGGACTGGGAAACAAACGCTAGCTCGCCTTACAAGAAACACACTCTGCTTCTGAGAAAAGAGCACTCTTCTACTTTACTGTGTTTCCTATGGGGTCCAAACAGTGAGCTTGCTCAGAACAAAAGAACTGTGCTTCCTACACACATCGACCATATCTAGTTCAACTCTGCTTAGGAAACTGACAAGAACAGTAGCTCCTCTTCAGTCCAATACACTGTACTTGCGGGGAAGAGACGAGAGTGCTATTTGCACTGTGTATGGCAATTGGAGCACAATAGTGACTCGTCTTACTAGAAAACAACTCTTGCTCATAGGAAAAAAAACTGCATGTGACTCAACTCCATTTAGGTCTAGGAAACAAACGCTAGCTCGACTTTCAAGAAACACACTCTGCTTTAGAGAAAAGAGCACTTTTCTACTCTACTCTGTTTCCTATGGGGTCCGAACAGTGAGCTTGCTCAGAACAAAAGTACTGTGATTCCTACACACACAGCCATATCTAGTTCAATTCTACTTAGGAACCTGACAAGAACAGTAGATCCTCTTCAGTCCAATACACTGTACTTGCTGCGAACAGACGCCAGTGCTATTTGCCCTGTGTATGGCAATGGGAGCGCAATAGTGACTTTCCTTACCAGTAAACAACTCTTGTTCGTAGGACCAGAAACTGCATGTGATTCAACTCCATTAAGACTAGGAACCAAACGCTAGCTCGCTTTACAAGAAACACACTCTGCTTTTGAGAAAGGAGCACTCTTCTACTCTACTGTGTTTCCTATAGGGCCAGAACAGTGAGCTTGCTCACAACATAAGAACTGTGCTTTCTACACACACTGTCCTTATATAGTTCACCTCTGCTTAGGAAACTGACAAGAACAGTATGGCTCCTCTTCATTCCAATACACTGTACTTGCTGGGAACAGACGCGAGTGCTATTTGCACTGTGTATGGCAATGGGAGCGCAATAGTGACTTTCCTTACCAGAAAACAACTCTTGCTCGTAGGACCAGAAACTGCATGTGATTCAACTCCATTTAAGACTGGGAAACAAACGCTAGCTCGCCTTACAAGAAACACACTCTGCTTTTGAGAAAAGAGCACTCTTCTACTCTACTGTGTTTCCTACAGGGTCCAAACAGTGAGCTTACTCAGAACAAAAGAACTGTGCTTCCTACACACATGGACCATATCTAGTTCAACTCTGCTTAGGAAACTGACAAGAACAGTAGCTCCTATTCAGTCCAATGCACTGTGCTTACTGGGAACAGACGCGAGTGCTATTTGCACTGTGTATGGCATTTGGAGCGCAATAGTGACTCTTCTTACCAGAAAACAACTCTTGCTCGTAGGACCAAAAACTGCCTGTGACCAAACTCCATTTAGGACTAGGAAACAAATGCGAGCTCGCCTTACAAGAAACACACTCTGCTTTAGAGAAAAGAGCACTCTTCTACTCTACTGTGTTTCCTATAGTGCCAGAACAGTGAGCTTGCTCAGAACATAATAACTGTGCTTCCTACACACACGGGCCATATCTAGTTCAACTCTGCTTAGGAAACTGACAAGAACAGTAGCTCCTCTTCAGTCCAATACACTGTACTTGCGGGGAAGAGACAAGAGTGCTATTTGCACTGTGTATGGCAATTGGAGCACAACAGTGACTCGTCTTACCAGAAAACAAATCTTGCTCGTAGGACAAAAAACTGCATGTGACTCAACTCCATTTAGGAGTCAGAAACAAACTCTAGCTCGCCTTACAAGAAACACACACTGCTTTTGAGAAAAGAGCACTCTTCTACTCTACTGTGTTTCCTACAGGGCCAGAACAGTGAGCTTGCTCAGAACAAATGAACTGTGCTTCCTTGACACACGGTCCATATCTAGTTCAAATCTGCTTAGGAGACTGACAAGAACAGTAGCTCCTCTTCAGTCCAATACTCTGTACTTGCTGGGAACAGACGCGAGTGCTATTTGCACTGTGTATGGCAAAGGGAGCACAATAGTGACTTTCCTTACCAGAAAACAACTCTTGCTCGTAGGACCAGAAACTGCATGTGATTCAACTCCATTTAGGACTGGTAAATAAATGATAGCTTGCCTTACAAAAAACACACTCTGCTTTGACAAAAGAGCACTCTTCTACTCTACTGTGTTTCCAATGGGGTCCGAAAAGTGAGCTTGCTCAGAACAAAAGAACTGTGCTTCCTGCACACACGGCCATATCTAGTTCAATTCTGCTTAGGGACCTGACAAGAACAGTAGATCCTCTTCAGTCCAATACACTGTACTTGCTGCGAACAGACCCCAGTGCTATTTGTCCTGTGTATGGCAATGGCAGCACAATAGTGACTATTCTTACCATAAAACAACTCTTGCTCGTAGGACAGAAACTGCATGTGATTCCACTCCATTTAGGACTGGGAAACAAACGCTAGCTCGCCTTACAAGAAACACGCTCTGCTTTTGAGAAAAGAGCACTTTTCTACTCTACTGTGTTTCCTATGAGGTCCAAACAGTGAGCTTGCTCAGAACATAAGAACTGTGCTTCCTACACACAAGGAATATATGTAGTTCAACTCTGCTTAGGTAACTGACAAGAACAGTAGCTCCTATTCAGTCCAATACACTGTGCTTGCTGGGAAAAGACGCCAGTGCTATTTGCCCTGTGTATGGCAATGGGAGCGCAATAGTGACTTTCCTTACCAGAAAACAACTCTTGTTCGTAGGACCACAAACTGCATGTGACTCAACTCCATTTAGGACTAGGAAACAAACGCTAGCTCGCCTTACAAGAAACACACTCTGCTTTTGAGAAAAGAGCACTCTTCTACTCTACTGTGTTTCCTATAGGGCCAGAACAGTGAGCTTGCTCAGAACAAAAGAACTGTGCTTTCTACACACACGATCCTTATCTAGTTCAACTCTGCTTAGGAAACTGACAAGAACAGTAGCTCCTCTTCAGTCCGATACACTGTACTTGCTGGGAACAGACGCGAGTGCTATTTGCACTGTGTATGGCAATGGAAGAGCAATAGTGACTTTCCTTACCAGAAAACAACTCTTGCTCGTAGGACCAGAAACTGCATGTGATTCAACTCCATTTAGGACTGGGAAACAAACGCTAGCCCGCCTTACAAAAAACAAAATCTGCTTTAGAGAAAAGAGCACTCTTCTACTCTACTGTGTTTACTATAGGGCCAGAACAGTGAATTCCTCAGAAAAAAAGAACTGTGCTTCCTACACACGGGCCATATCTAGTTCAACTCTGCTTAGGAAACTGACAAGAACAGTAGCTCCTCTTCAGTCCGATACACTGTACTTGCTGGGAACAGACGCGAGTGCTATTTGCACTGTGTATGGCAATGGGAGCGCAATAGTGACTTTCCTTACCAGAAAACAACTCTTGTTCGTAGGACCAGAAACTGCATGTGATTCAACTCCATTTAGGACTAGGAAACAAACGCTAGCTCGCCTTACAAGAAACACACTCTGCTTTTGAGAAAAGAGCACTCTTCTACTCTACTGTGTTTCCTATAGGGCCAGAACAGTGAGCTTGCTCACAACATAAGAACTGTGCTTTCTACACAAACGGTCCTTATCTAGTTCAACTCTCCTTAGGAAACTGACAAGAACAGTATGGCTCCTCTTCAGTCCGATACACTGTACTTGCTGGGAACAGACGCGAGAGCTATTTGCACTGTGTATGGCAATGGGAGCGCAATAGTGACTTTCCTTACCAGAAAACAACTCTTGCTCGTAGGACCAGAAACTGCATGTGATTCAACTCCATTTAGGACTGGGAAACAAACGCTAGCTCGCCTTACAAGAAACACACTGTGCTTTTGAGAAAAGAGCACTCTTCTACTCTACTGTGTTTCCTACGGGGTCCAAACAGTGAGCTTACTCAGAACAAAAGAACTGTGCTTCCTACACACATGGACCATATCTAGTTCAACTCTGCTTAGGAAACTGACAAGAACAGTAGCTCCTATTCAGTCCAATACACTGTGCTTACTGGGAACAGACGCGAGTGCTATTTGCACTGTGTATGGCATTGAGAGCGCAATAGTGGCTTTCCTTACTAGAAAACAACTCTTGCTCATAGGACCACACACTGCATGTGATTCAACGCCATTTAGGACTGGGAAACAAATGCTATCTCGCCTTACAAGAAACACACTCTGCTTCTGAGAAAAGAGCACTCTTCTACTCTACTGTGTTTCCTATGGGGTCCAAACAGTGAGCTTGCTCAGAACAAAAGAACTGTGCTTCCTACACACATCGACCATATCTAGTTCAACTCTGCTTAGGAAACTGACAAGAACAGTAGCTCCTCTTCAGTGCAAAACACTGTACTTGCGGGGAAGAGACGCGAGTGCTATTTGCACTGTGTATGGCAATTGGAGCACAATAGTGACTCGTCTTACCAGAAAACAACTCTTGCTCTTAGGACAAAAAACTGCATGTGACTCAACTCCATTTAGGTCTGGGAAACAAACGCTAGCTCGCCTTACAAGAAATACACTCTGCTTTAGAGAAAAGAGCACTCTTCTACTCTACTGTGTTTCCTATGGGGTCCGAACAGTGAGCTTGCTCAGAACAAAAGAACTGTGCTTCCTACACACACAGCCATATCTAGTTCAATTCTGCTTAGGAACCTGACAAGAACAGTAGCTCCTCTTCAGTCCAATACACTGTACTGCTGGTAACAGACGCCAGTGCTATTTGTCCTGTGTATGGCAATGGCAGCACAATAGTGACTATTCTTATCATTAAACAAATCTTGCTCGTAGGACCAGAAACTGCATGTGATTCAACTCCATTTAGGACTGGGAAACAAACGCTAGCTCGCCTTACAAGAAACAAAATCTGCTTTAGAGAAAAGAGCACTCTTCTACTCTACTGTTTTTCCTATAGGGCCAGAACAGTGTGCTGCTCAGAACAAAAGAACTGTGCTTCCTACACACGGGCCATATCTAGTTCAACTCTGCTTAGGAAACTGATAAGAACAGTAGCTCCTCTTCAGTCCGATACACTGTACTTGCTGTGAACAGACGCGAGTGCTATTTGCACTGTGTATGGCAATGGGAGCGCAATAGTGACTTTCCTTACCAGAAAACAACTCTTGCTCGTATGACCTGAAACTGCTTGTGATTCAACTCCGTTTAGGACTGGGAAACAAATGCTATCTCGCCTTACATGAAACACTCTCTGCTTTTGAGAAAAGAGCACTCTTCTACTCTACTGTGTTTCTTATGGGGTCCGAAAAGTGAGCTTGCTCAGAACAAAAGAACTGTGATTCCTGCACACACGGCCATATCTAGTTCAATTCTGCTTAGGAACCTGACAAGAACAGCAGATCCTCTTCAGTCCAATACACTGTACTTGCTGCGAACAGACGCCAGTGCTATTTGTCCTGTGTATGGCAATGGCAGCACAATAGTGACTATTCTTACCATAAAACAACTCTTGCTCGTAGGACAGAAACTGCATGTGATTCCACTCCATTTAGGACTGGGAAACAAATGCTAGCTCGCCTTACAAGAAACACACTCTGCTTTAGAGAAAAGAGCACTCTTCTACTGTACTGTGTTTCCTATGAGGTCCAAACAGTGAGCTTGCTCAGAACTTAAGAACTGTGCTTCCTACACACAATGACTATATGTAGTTCAACTCTGCTTAGGAAACTGACAAGAAAAGTAGCTCCTATTCAGTCCAATACACTGTACTTGCTGGGAAAAGACGCGAGTGCTATTAGCCCTGTGTATGGCAATGGGAGCGCAATAGTGACTTTCCTTACCACAAAACAACTCTTGTTCGTAGGACCACATACTGCATGTGATTCAACTCCATTTAGGACTAGGAAACAAACGCTAGCTCGCCTTACAAGAAACGCACTCTGCTTTTGAGAAAAGAGCACTCTTCTACTCTACTGTGTTTCCTATAGGGCCAGAACAGTGAGCTTGCTCAGATCAAAAGAACTGTGCTTTCTACACACACGGTCCTTATCTAGTTCAACTCTGCTTAGGAAACTGACAAGAACAGTAGTTCCTCTTCAGTCTGATACACTGTACTTGCTGGGAACAGACGCGAGTGCTATTTGCACTGTGTATGGCAATGGGAGCGCAATAGTGACTTTCCTTACCAGAAATCAACTCTTGCTCGTAGGACCACACACTGCATGTGATTAAACTCCATTTAGGACTGGGAAACAAACGCTAGCTCGCCTTACAAGAAACACACCCTACTTTTGAGAAAAGAGCACTCTTCTACTCTACTGTGTTTCCTACGGGGTCCAAACAGTGAGCTTGCTCAGAACAAATGAACTGTGTTTCCTAGACACACGGGCCATATCTAGTTCAACTCTGCTTAGGAGACTGACAAGAACAGTAGCTCCTCTTCAGTCCAATACACTGTACTTGCTGGGAACAGACGCAAGTGCTATTTGCACTGTGTATGGCAATGAGAGCACAATAGTGGCTTTCCTTACCAGAAAACAACTCTTGCTCGTAGGACCACACACTGCATGTGATTCAACGCCATTTAGGACTGGGAAACAAGTGCTAGCTCGCCTTACAAGAAACACACTCTGCTTCTGAGAAAAGAGCACTCTTCTACTCTACTGTGTTTCCTATGGGTTCCAAACAGAGAGCTTGCTCAGAACAAAAGAACTGTGCTTCCTACACACACGGACCATATGTAGTTCAACTCTGCTTAGGAACCTGACAAGAACAGTAGCTCTTCTTCAGACCAATACACTGTATTTGCTGGGAACAGACGCGAGTGCTATTTGCACTGTTTATGGCAATGAGAGCACAATATTGACTTTCCTTACCAGAAAATAACTCTTGCTCGTAGGACCACAAACTGCATGTGATTCAACACCATTTAGGACTGGGAAACAAATGCTCCCACGCCTTACAAGAAACACACTCTGCTTTAGAGAAAAGAGCACTCTTCTACTCTACTGTGTTTCCAATGGGGTCCGAACAGTGAGCTTGCTCAGAACAAAAGAACTGTGCTTCCTGCACACACGGCCATATCTAGTTCAATTCTGCTTAGGAACCTGACAAGAACAGTAGATCCTCTTCAGTCCAATACACTGTACTTGCTGCGAACAGACGCCAGTGCTATTTGCCCTGTGTATGGCAATGGGAGCGCAATAGTGACTTTCCTTACCAGTAAACAACTCTTGTTCGTAGGACCAGAAACTGCATGTGATTCAACTCCATTAAGACTAAGAACCAAACGCTAGCTCGCTTTACAAGAAACACACTCTGCTTTTGAGAAAGGAGCACTCTTCTACTCTACTGTGTTTCCTATAGGGCCAGAACAGTGAGCTTGCTCACAACATAAGAACTGTGCTTTCTACACACACTGTCCTTATATAGTTCACCTCTGCTTAGGAAACTGACAAGAACAGTATGGCTCCTCTTCATTCCGATACACTGTACTTGCTGGGAACAGACGCGAGTGCTATTTGCACTGTGTATGGCAATGGGAGCGCAATAGTGACTTTCCTTACCAGAAAACAACTCTTGCTCGGAGGACCAGAAACTGCATGTGATTCCACTCCATTTAGGACTGGGAAACAAACGCTAGCTCGCCTTACAAGAAACACACTCTGCTTTTGAGAAAAGAGCACTCTTCTACTCTACTGTGTTTCCTACAGGGTCCAAACAGTGAGCTTACTCAGAACAAAAGAACTGTGCTTCCTACACACATGGACCATATCTAGTTCAACTCTGCTTAGGAAACTGACAAGAACAGTAGCTCCTATTCAGTCCAATGCACTGTGCTTACTGGGAACAGACGCGAATGCTATTTGCACTGTGTATGGCATTTGGAGCGCAATAGTGACTCTTCTTACCAGAAAACAACTCTTGCTCGTAGGACCAAAACTGCCTGTGACCAAACTCCATTTAGGACTAGGAAACAAATGCGAGCTCGCCTTACAAGAAACACACTCTGCTTTAGAGAAAAGAGCACTCTTCTACTCTACTGTGTTTCCTATAGTGCCAGAACAGTGAGCTTGCTCAGAACATAATAACTGTGCTTCCTACACACACGGGCCATATCTAGTTCAACTCTGCTTAGGAAACTGACAAGAACAGTAGCTCCTCTTCAGTCCAATACACTGTACTTGCGGGGAAGAGACAAGAGTGCTATTTGCACTGTGTATGGCAATTGGAGCACAACAGTGACTCGTCTTACCAGAAAACAACTCTTGCTCGTAGGACAAAAAACTGCATGTGACTCAACTCCATTTAGGAGTCAGAAACAAACTCTAGCTCGCCTTACAAGAAACACACTCTGCTTTTGAGAAAAGAGCACTCTTCTACTCTACTGTGTTTCCTACAGGGCCAGAACAGTGAGCTTGCTCAGAACAAATGAACTGTGCTTCCTTGACACACGGTCCATATCTAGTTCAAATCTGCTTAGGAGACTGACAAGAACAGTAGCTCCTCTTCAGTCCAATACACTGTACTTGCTGGGAACAGACGTGAGTGCTATTTGCACTGTGTATGGCAAAGGGAGCACAATAGTGACTTTCCTTACCAGAAAACAACTCTTGCTCGTAGGACCAGAAACTGGATGTGATTCAACTCCATTTAGGACTGGTAAATAAATGATAGCTTGCCTTACAAAAAACACACTCTGCTTTTGACAAAAGAGCACTCTTCTACTCTACTGTGTTTCCAATGGGGTCCGAAAAGTGAGCTTGCTCAGAACAAAAGAACTGTGCTTCCTGCACACACGGCCATATCTAGTTCAATTCTGCTTAGGAACCTGACAAGAACAGTAGATCCTCTTCAGTCCAATACACTGTACTTGCTGCGAACAGACCCCAGTGCTATTTGTCCTGTGTATGGCAATGGCAGCACAATAGTGACTAATCTTACCATAAAACAACTCTTGCTCGTAGGACAGAAACTGCATGTTATTCCACTCCATTTAGGACTGGGAAACAAACGCTAGCTCGCCTTACAAGAAACACGCTCTGCTTTTGAGAAAAGAGCACTTTTCTACTCTACTGTGTTTCCTATGAGGTCCAAACAGTGAGCTTGCTCAGAACATAAGAACTGTGCTTCCTACACACAAGGAATATATGTAGTTCAACTCTGCTTAGGTAACTGACAAGAACAGTAGCTCCTATTCAGTCCAATACACTGTGCTTGCTGGGAAAAGACGCCAGTGCTATTTGCCCTGTGTATGGCAATGGGAGCGCAATAGTGACTTTCCTTACCAGAAAACAACTCTTGTTCGTAGGACCACAAACTGCATGTGACTCAACTACATTTAGGACTAGGAAACAAACGCTAGCTCGCCTTACAAGAAACACACTCTGCTTTTGAGAAAAGAGCACTCTTCTACTCTACTGTGTTTCCTATAGGGCCAGAACAGTGAGCTTGCTCAGAACAAAAGAACTGTGCTTTCTACACACACGGTCCTTATCTAGTTCAACTCTGCTTAGGAAACTGACAAGAACAGTAGCTCCTCTTCAGTCCGATACACTGTACTTGCTGGGAACAGACGCGAGTGCTATTTGCACTGTGTATGGCAATGGAAGAGCAATAGTGACTTTCCTTACCAGAAAACAACTCTTGCTCGTAGGACCAGAAACTGCATGTGATTCAACTCCATTTAGGACTGGGAAACAAACGCTAGCTCGCCTTACAAGAAACAAAATCTGCTTTAGAGAAAAGAGCACTCTTCTACTCTACTGTGTTTACTATAGGGCCAGAACAGTGAATTCCTCAGAAAAAAAGAACTGTGCTTCCTACACACGGGCCATATCTAGTTCAACTCTGCTTAGGAAACTGACAAGAACAGTAGCTCCTCTTCAGTCCGATACACTGTACTTGCTGGGAACAGACGCGAGTGCTATTTGCACTGTGTATGGCAATGGGAGCGCAATAGTGACTTTCCTTACCAGAAAACAACTCTTGTTCGTAGGACCAGAAACTGCATGTGATTCAACTCCATTTAGGACTAGGAAACAAACGCTAGCTCGCCTTACAAGAAACACACTCTGCTTTTGAGAAAAGAGCACTCTTCTACTCTACTGTGTTTCCTATAGGGCCAGAACAGTGAGCTTGCTCACAACATAAGAACTGTGCTTTCTACACACACGGTCCTTATCTAGTTCAACTCTCCTTAGGAAACTGACAAGAGCAGTATGGCTCCTCTTCAGTCCGATACACTGTACTTGCTGGGAACAGACGCGAGAGCTATTTGCACTGTTTATGGCAATGGGAGCGCAATAGTGACTTTCCTTACCAGAAAACAACTCTTGCTCGTAGGACCAGAAACTGCATGTGATTCAACTCCATTTAGGACTGGGAAACAAACGCTAGCTCGCCTTACAAGAAACACACTCTGCTTTTGAGAAAAGAGCACTCTTCTACTCTACTGTGTTTCCTATGGGGTCCAAACAGTGAGCTTACTCAGAACAAAAGAACTGTGCTTCCTACACACATGGACCATATCTAGTTCAACTCTGCTTAGGAAACTGACAAGAACAGTAGCTCCTATTCAGTCCAATACACTGTGCTTACTGGGAACAGACGCGAGTGCTATTTGCACTGTGTATGGCATTTGGAGCGCAATAGTGACTCTTCTTACCAGAAAACAACTCTTGCTCGTAGGACCAAAAACTGCCTGTGACCAAACTCCATTTAGGACTGGGAAACAAACGCGAACTCGCCTTACAAGAAAAACACTCTGCTTTAGAGAAAAGAGCACTCTTCTACTCTACTGTGTTTCCTATAGTGCCAGAACAGTGAGCTTGCTCAGAACATAATAACTGTGCTTCCTACACACACGGGCCATATCTAGTTCAACTCTGCTTAGGAAACTGACAAGAACAGTAGCTCCTCTTCAGTCCAATACACTGTACTTGCGGGGAAGAGACGCGAGTGCTATTTGCACTGTGTATGGCAATTGGAGCACAACAGTGACTCGTCTTACCAGAAAACAACTCTTGCTCGTAGGACAAAAAACTGCATGTGACTCAACTCCATTTAGGAGTCGGAAACAAAATCTAGCTCGCCTTACAAGAAACACACTCTGCTTTTGAGAAAAGAGCACTTTTCTACTCTACTGTGTTTCCTATGAGGTCCAAACAGTGAGCTTGCTCAGAACATAAGATCTGTGCTTCCTACACACAAGGAATATATGTAGTTCAACTCTGCTTAAGAAACTGACAAGAACAGTAGCTCCTATTCAGTCCAATACACTGTGCTTGCTGGGAAAAGACGCGAGTGCTATTTGCCCTGTGTATGGCAATGGGAGCGCAATAGTGACTTTCCTTACCAGAAAACAACTCTTGTTCGTAGGACCACAAACTGCATGTGACTCAACTCCATTTAGGACTAGGAAACAAACGCTAGCTCGACTTACAAGAAACACACTCTGCTTTTGAGAAAAGAGCACTCTTCTACTCTACTGTGTTTCCTATAGGGCCAGAACAGTGAGCTTGCTCAGAACAAAAGAACTGTGCTTTCTACACACACGGTCCTTATCTAGTTCAACTCTGCTTAGGAAACTGACAAGAACAGTAGCTCCTCTTCAGTCCGATACACTGTACTTGCTGGGAACAGACGCGAGTGCTATTTGCACTGTGTATGGCAATGGGAGAGCAATAGTGACTTTCCTTACCAGAAAACAACTCTTGCTCGTAGGACCAGAAACTGCATGTGATTCAACTCCATTTAGGACTGGGAAACAAACGCTAGCTCGCCTTACAACAAACACACTCTACTTTTGAAAAAAGAGCACTCTTCTACTCTACTGTGTTTCCTACGGGGTCCAAACAGTGAGCTTGCTTAGAACAAATGAACTGTGCTTCCTAGACACACGGGCCATATCTAGTTCAACTCTGCTTAGGAGACTGACAAGAACAGTAGCTCCTCTTCAGTCCAATACACTGTACTTGCTGGGAACAGACACAAGTGCTATTTGCACTGTGTATGGCAATGAGAGCACAATAGTGGCTTTCCTTACCAGAAAACAACTCTTGCTCGTAGGACCACACACTGCATGTGATTCAACGCCATTTAGGACTGGGAAACAAATGCTAGCTCGCCTTACAAGAAACACACTCTGCTTCTGAGAAAAGAGCACTCTTCTACTTTACTGTGTTTCCTATGGGGTCCAAACAGTGAGCTTGCTCAGAACAAAAGAACTGTGCTTCCTACACACATCGACCATATCTAGTTCAACTCTGCTTAGGAAACTGACAAGAACAGTAGCTCCTCTTCAGTCCAATACACTGTACTTGCGGGGAAGAGACGCGAGTGCTATTTGCACTGTGTATGGCAATTTGAGCACAATAGTGACTCGTCTTACCAGAAAACAACTCTTGCTCGTAGGACAAAAAACTGCATGAGACTCAACTCCATTTAGGTCTGGGAAACAAACGCTAGCTCGCCTTACAAGAAATACACTCTGCTTTAGAGAAAAGAGCACTCTTCTATTCTACTGTGTTTCCTATGGGGTCCGAACAGTGAGCTTGCTCAGAACAAAAGAACTGTACTTCCTACACACACAGCCATATGTAGTTCAATTCTGCTTAGGAACCTGACCAGAACAGTAGCTCCTCTTCAGTCCAATACACTGTACTGCTGGAACAGACGCCAGTGCTATTTGTCCTGTGTATGGCAATGGCAGCACAATAGTGACTATTCTTATCATTAAACAACTCTTGCTCGTAGGACCAGAAACTGCATGTGATTCAACTCCATTTAGGACTGGGAAACAAACGCTAGCTCGCCTTACAAGAAACAAAATCTTCTTTAGAGAAAAGAGCACTCTTCTACTCTACAGTGTTTACTATAGGGCCAGAACAGTGAATTCCTCAGAACAAAAGAACTGTGCTTCCTACACACTGGCCATATCTAGTTCAACTCTGCTTAGGAAACTGACAAGAACAGTAGCTCCTCTTCAGTCCGATACACTGTACTTGCTGGGAACAGACGCGAGTGCTATTTGCACTGTGTATGGCAATGGGAGCGCAATAGTGACTTTCCTTACCAGAAAACAACTCTTGTTCGTAGGACCAGAAACTGCATGTGATTCAACTCCATTTAGGACTAGGAAACAAACGCTAGCTCGCCTTACAAGAAACACACTCTGCTTTTGAGAAAAGAGCACTCTTCTACTCTACTGTGTTTCCTATAGGGCCAGAACAGTGAGCTTGCTCACAACATAAGAACTGTGCTTTCTACACACACGGTCCTTATCTAGTTCAACTCTCCTTAGGAAACTGACAAGAACAGTATGGCTCCTCTTCAGTCCGATACACTGTACTTGCTGGGAACAGACGCGAGTGCTATTTGCACTGTGTATGGCAATGGGAGCGCAATAGTGACTTTCCTTACCAGAAAACAACTCTTGCTCGTAGGACCAGAAACTGCATGTGATTCAACTCCATTTAGGACTGGGAAACAAACGCTAGCTCGCCTTACAAGAAACACACTGTGCTTTTGAGAAAAGAGCACTCTTTTACTCTACTGTGTTTCCTACGGGGTCCAAACAGTGAGCTTACTCAGAACAAAAGAACTGTGCTTCCTACACACATGGACCATATCTAGTTCAACTCTGCTTAGGAAACTGACAAGAACAGTAGCTCCTATTCAGTCCAATACACTGTGCTTACTGGGAACAGACGCGAGTGCTATTTGCACTGTGTATGGCATTGAGAGCGCAATAGTGGCTTTCCTTACTAGAAAACAACTCTTGCTCATAGGACCACACACTGCATGTGATTCAACGCCATTTAGGACTGGGAAACAAATGCTAACTCGCCTTACAAGAAACACACTCTGCTTCTGAGAAAAGAGCACTCTTCTACTCTACTGTGTTTCCTATGGGGTCCAAACAGTGAGCTTGCTCAGAACAAAAGAACTGTGCTTCCTACACACATCGACCATATCTAGTTCAACTCTGCTTAGGAAACTGACAAGAACAGTAGCTCCTCTTCAGTGCAAAACACTGTACTTGCGGGGAAGAGACGCGAGTGCTATTTGCACTGTGTATGGCAATTGGAGCACAATAGTGACTCGTCTTACCAGAAAACAACTCTTGCTCTTAGGACAAAAAACTGCATGTGACTCAACTCCATTTAGGTCTGGGAAACAAACGCTAGCTCGCCTTACAAGAAATACACTCTGCTTTAGAGAAAAGAGCACTCTTCTACTCTACTGTGTTTCCTATGGGGTCCGAACAGTGAGCTTGCTCAGAACAAAAGAACTGTGCTTCCTACACACACAGCCATATCTAGTTCAATTCTGCTTAGGAACCTGACAAGAACAGTAGCTCCTCTTCAGTCCAATACACTGTACTGCTGGTAACAGACGCCAGTGCTATTTGTCCTGTGTATGGCAATGGCAGCACAATAGTGTCTATTCTTATCATTAAACAAATCTTGCTCGTAGGACCAGAAACTGCATGTGATTCAACTCCATTTAGGACTGGGAAACAAACGCTAGCTCGCCTTACAAGAAACAAAATCTGCTTTAGAGAAAAGAGCACTCTTCTACTCTACTGTTTTTCCTATAGGGCCAGAACAGTGTGCAGCTCAGAACAAAAGAACTGTGCTTCCTACACACGGGCCATATCTAGTTCAACTCTGCTTAGGAAACTGATAAGAACAGTAGCTCCTCTTCAGTCCGATACACTGTACTTGCTGTGAACAGACGCGAGTGCTATTTGCACTGTGTATGGCAATGGGAGCGCAATAGTGACTTTCCTTACCAGAAAACAACTCTTGCTCGTATGACCTGAAACTGCTTGTGATTCAACTCCGTTTAGGACTGGGAAACAAATGCTATCTCGCCTTACATGAAACACTCTCTGCTTTTGAGAAAAGAGCACTCTTCTACTCTACTGTGTTTCTTATGGGGTCCGAAAAGTGAGCTTGCTCAGAACAAAAGAACTGTGATTCCTGCACACACGGCCATATCTAGTTCAATTCTGCTTAGGAACCTGACAAGAACAGCAGATCCTCTTCAGTCCAATACACTGTACTTGCTGCGAACAGACGCCAGTGCTATTTGTCCTGTGTATGGCAATGGCAGCACAATAGTGACTATTCTTACCATAAAACAACTCTTGCTCGTAGGACAGAAACTGCATGTGATTCCACTCCATTTAGGACTGGGAAACAAATGCTAGCTCGCCTTACAAGAAACACACTCTGCTTTAGAGAAAAGAGCACTCTTCTACTGTACTGTGTTTCCTATGAGGTCCAAACAGTGAGCTTGCTCAGAACTTAAGAACTGTGCTTCCTACACACAATGACTATATGTAGTTCAACTCTGCTTAGGAAACTGACAAGAAAAGTAGCTCCTATTCAGTCCAATACACTGTACTTGCTGGGAAAAGACGCGAGTGCTATTAGCCCTGTGTATGGCAATGGGAGCGCAATAGTGACTTTCCTTACCACAAAACAACTCTTGTTCGTAGGACCACATACTGCATGTGATTCAACTCCATTTAGGACTAGGAAACAAACGCTAGCTCGCCTTACAAGAAACGCACTCTGCTTTTGAGAAAAGAGCACTCTTCTACTCTACTGTGTTTCCTATAGGGCCAGAACAGTGAGCTTGCTCAGATCAAAAGAACTGTGCTTTCTACACACACGGTCCTTATCTAGTTCAACTCTGCTTAGGAAACTGACAAGAACAGTAGTTCCTCTTCAGTCTGATACACTGTACTTGCTGGGAACAGACGCGAGTGCTATTTGCACTGTGTATGGCAATGGGAGCGCAATAGTGACTTTCCTTACCAGAAATCAACTCTTGCTCGTAGGACCAGAAACTGCATGTGATTAAACTCCATTTAGGACTGGGAAACAAACGCTAGCTCGCCTTACAAGAAACACACCCTACTTTTGAGAAAAGAGCACTCTTCTACTCTACTGTGTTTCCTACGGGGTCCAAACAGTGAGCTTGCTCAGAACAAATGAACTGTGTTTCCTAGACACACGGGCCATATCTAGTTCAACTCTGCTTAGGAGACTGACAAGAACAGTAGCTCCTCTTCAGTCCAATACACTGTACTTGCTGGGAACAGACGCAAGTGCTATTTGCACTGTGTATGGCAATGAGAGCACAATAGTGGCTTTCCTTACCAGAAAACAACTCTTGCTCGTAGGACCACACACTGCATGTGATTCAACGCCATTTAGGACTGGGAAACAAATGCTAGCTCGCCTTACAAGAAACACACTCTGCTTCTGAGAAAAGAGCACTCTTCTACTCTACTGTGTTTCCTATGGGGTCCAAACAGAGAGCTTGCTCAGAACAAAAGAACTGTGCTTCCTACACACACGGACCATATGTAGTTCAACTCTGCTTAGGAACCTGACAAGAACAGTAGCTCTTCTTCAGACCAATACACTGTATTTGCTGGGAACAGACGTGAGTGCTATTTGCACTGTTTATGGCAATGAGAGCACAATATTGACGTTCCTTACCAGAAAACAACTCTTGCTCGTAGGACCACAAACTGCATGTGATTCAACACCATTTAGGACTGGGAAACAAATGCTCGCACGCCTTACAAGAAACACACTCTGCTTTAGAGAAAAGAGCACTCGTGTACTCTACTGTGTTTCCTATGGGGTCCAAACAGTGAGCTTGCTCAGAACAAAAGAACTGTGCTTCCTACACACATGGACCATATCTAGTTCAACTCTGCTTAGGAAACTGACAAGAACAGTAGCTCCTATTCAGTCCAATACACAGTGCTTGCTGGGAACAGACGCGAGTGCTATTTGAACTGTGTATGGCATTTGGAGCGCAATAGTGACTCTTCTTACCAGAAAACAACTCTTCCTCGTAGGACCAAAAACTGCCTGTGTCTCAACTCCATTTAGGACTGGGAAACAAACGCGAGATCGCCTTACAAGAAACACACTCTGCTTTAGAGAAAAGAGCACTCTTCTTCTCTACTGTGTTTCCTATAGGGCCAGAACAGTGAGCTTGCTCAGAACATAATAACTCTGCTTCCTTCACACACGAGCCATATCTAGTTCAACTCTGCTTAGGAAACTGACAAGAACAGTAGCTCCTCTTCAGTCCAATACACTGTACTTGTGAGGAAGAGACGCGAGTGCTATTTGCACTGTGTATGGCAATTGGAGGACAATAGTGACTCGTCTTACCAGAAAACAACTCTTGCTCTTAGGACAAAAACTGCATGTGACTCAACTCCATTTAGGACTGGGAAACAAACGCTAGCTCGCCTTACAAGAAACAGACTCTGCTTTTGAGAAAAGAGCACTCTTCTACTCTACTTTGTTTCCTTTGGGGTCCGAACAGTGAGCTTGCTCAGAACAAAAGAACTGTGCTTCCTGCACACACGGCCATATCTAGTTCAATTCTGCTTAGGAACCTGACAAGAACAGTAGATCCTCTTCAGTCCAATACACTGTACTTGCTGGGAACAGACACCAGGGCTATTTGTCCTGTGTATGACAATGGCTGCGCAATAGTGACTCTTCTTACCATAAAACAACTCTTGCACGTAGGACCAGAAACTGTATGTGATTCAAATCCATTTAGGACTGGGAAACAAACGCTAGCTCGCCTTACAAGAAACACATTCTGCTGTACAGAAAAGAGCACTCACCTACTCTACTGTGTTTCCTATAGGGCCAGAACAGTGAGCTTGCTCAGAACAAAAGAACTGTGCTTCCTACACACACGGGCCATATCTAGTTCAACTCTGCTTAGGAAACTGACAAGAACAGTAGCTCCTCTTCAGTCCGATACACTGTACTTGCTGGGAACAGACGCGAGTGCTATTTGTCCTGTGTATGGCAATGGGAGCGCAATAGTGACTTTTCTTCCAGAAAACAACTCTTGCTCGTAGGACCACAAACTGCATGTGATTCAACGCCATTTAGGACTGGAAAACAAATGCTCGCACGCCTTACAAGAAACACACTCTGCTTTAGAGAAAAGAGCACACTTGTACACTACTGTGTTTCCTATGGGGTCAAAACAGTGAGCTTGCTCAGAACAAAAGAACTGTGCTTCCTACACACACGGACCATATGTAGTTCAACTCTGCTTAGGAAACTGACAAGAACAGTAGTTCCTATTCAGTCCAATACAGTGTACTTGCTGGGAACAGACGCGAGTGCTATTTGTCCTATGAATGGCAATGGGAGGGGCAATAGTGACTCTTCTTACCAGAAAACAACTCTTGCTCATAGGAATAGAAACTGCATGTGATTCAACTCCATTTTGGACTGGGAAACAAACGCTAGCTCCCCTTACAAGAAACACACTCTGCTTTTGAGAAAAGAGCACTCTTCTACTCCACTGTGTTTCCTATGGGGTCCTAACAGTGAGCTTGCTCAGAACAAAGTAACTGTGCTTCCTACACACATGGACCATATCTAGTTCAACTCTGCTTAGGAAACTGACAAGAACAGTAGCTCCTATTCAGTCCAATACACTGTGCTTGCTGGGAACAGACGTGAGGGCTATTTGCACTGTGTATGTCATTTGGAGCGCAATAGTGACTCTTCTTATCATTAAACAAATCTTGCTCGTAGGACCAGAAACTGCATGTGATTCAACTCCATTTAGGACTGGGAAACAAACGCTAGCTCGCCTTACAAGAAACAAAATCTGCTTTAGAGAAAAGAGCACTCTTCTACTCTACTGTTTTTCCTATAGGGCCAGAACAGTGTGCTGCTCAGAACAAAAGAACTGTGCTTCCTACACACGGGCCATATCTAGTTCAACTCTGCTTAGGAAACTGATAAGAACAGTAGCTCCTCTTCAGTCCGATACACTGTACTTGCTGTGAACAGACGCGAGTGCTATTTTGCACTGTGTATGGCAATGGGAGCGCAATAGTGACTTTCCTTACCAGAAAACAACTCTTGCTCGTATGACCTGAAACTGCTTGTGATTCAACTCCGTTTAGGACTGGGAAACAAATGCTATCTCGCCTTACATGAAACACTCTCTGCTTTTGAGAAAAGAGCACTCTTCTACTCTACTGTGTTTCTTATGGGGTCCGAAAAGTGAGCTTGCTCAGAACAAAAGAACTGTGATTCCTGCACACACGGCCATATCTAGTTCTATTCTGCTTAGGAACCTGACAAGAACAGCAGATCCTCTTCAGTCCAATACACTGTACTTGCTGCGAACAGACGCCAGTGCTATTTGTCCTGTGTATGGCAATGGCAGCACAATAGTGACTATTCTTACCATAAAACAACTCTTGCTCGTAGGACAGAAACTGCATGTGATTTCACTCCATTTAGGACTGGGAAACAAATGCTAGCTCGCCTTACAAGAAACACACTCTGCTTTAGAGAAAAGAGCACTCTTCTACTGTACTGTGTTTCCTATGAGGTCCAAACAGTGAGCTTGCTCAGAACTTAAGAACTGTGCTTCCTACACACAATGACTATATGTAGTTCAACTCTGCTTAGGAAACTGACAAGAAAAGTAGCTCCTATTCAGTCCAATACACTGTACTTGCTGGGAAAAGACGCGAGTGCTATTAGCCCTGTGTATGGCAATGGGAGCGCAATAGTGACTTTCCTTACAACAAAACAACTCTTGTTTGTAGGACCACATACTGCATGTGATTCAACTCCATTTAGGACTAGGAACAAACGCTAGCTCGCCTTACAAGAAACGCACTCTGCTTTTGAGAAAAGAGCACTCTTCTACTCTACTATGTTTCCTATAGGGCCAGAACAGTGAGCTTGCTCAGATCAAAAGAACTGTGCTTTCTACACACACGGGTCCTTATCTAGTTCAACTCTGCTTAGGAAACTGACAAGAACAGTAGTTCCTCTTCAGTCTGATACACTGTACTTGCTGGGAACAGACGCGAGTGCTATTTGCACTGTGTATGGCAATGGGAGCGCAATAGTGACTTTCCTTACCAGAAATCAACTCTTGCTCGTAGGACCAGAAACTGCATGTGATTAAACTCCATTTAGGACTGGGAAACAAACGCTAGCTCGCCTTACAAGAAACACACCCTACTTTTGAGAAAAGAGCACTCTTCTACTCTACTGTGTTTCCTACTGGGTCCAAACAGTGAGCTTGCTCAGAACAAATGAACTGTGTTTCCTAGACACACGGGCCATATCTAGTTCAACTCTGCTTAGGAGACTGACAAGAACAGTAGCTCCTCTTCAGTCCAATTAACTGTACTTGCTGGGAACAGACGCAAGTGCTATTTGCACTGTGTATGGCAATGAGAGCACAATAGTGGCTTTCCTTACCAGAAAACAACTCTTGCTCGTAGGACCACACACTGCATGTGATTCAACGCCATTTAGGACTGGGAAACAAATGCTAGCTCGCCTTACAAGAAACACACTCTGCTTCTGAGAAAAGAGCACTCTTCTACTCTACTGTGTTTCCTATGGGGTCCAAACAGAGAGCTTGCTCAGAACAAAAGAACTGTGCTTCCTACACACACGGACCATATGTAGTTCAACTCTGCTTAGGAACCTGACAAGAACAGTAGCTCTTCTTCAGACCAATACACTGTATTTGCTGGGAACAGACGCGAGTGCTATTTGCACTGTTTATGGCAATGAGAGCACAATATTGACTTTCCTTACCAGAAAACAACTCTTGCTCGTAGGACCACAAACTGCATGTGATTCAACACCATTTAGGACTGGGAAACAAATGCTCGCACGCCTTACAAGAAACACACTCTGCTTTAGAGAAAAGAGCACTCGTGTACTCTACTGTGTTTCCTATGGGGTCCAAACAGTGAGCTTGCTCAGAACAAAAGAACTGTGCTTCCTACACACATGGACCATATCTAGTTCAACTCTGCTTAGGAAACTGACAAGAACAGTAGCTCCTATTCAGTCCAATACACAGTGCTTGCTGGAACAGACGCGAGTGCTATTTGAACTGTGTATGGCATTTGGAGCGCAATAGTGACTCTTCTTACCAGAAAACAACTCTTCCTCGTAGGACCAAAAACTGC
>NW_026734466.1:300000-385576 GCF_949786415.1 Peromyscus eremicus
AAAGCTGGATGGTAGAACTAGGTGAAGCTACCTGACTGAAATAACCAAATCTTGCACAGTTCAGAGCGAGCCAGGGCTGACAAGCGCTGACATATTAAGGTGACTTGATAATGAAGTGTCTATAGCATATTGTCACTCCTGTTTAATCACCTCTGTCGCAATGGGGCCCTGCCCTGCACTCTTGCATGTCTGTGCTCTTGGATACCATGGTCTTAGTGGAACACTGAAGGAGTAAGAGGTGAGGATGTAAGCAGCAGCATAGAGCAAAAAAGAGAGAACAAGAACCCAAAGGAAATGTATAGATATTTTTATTTATCTTGAGGCAGAATTACATAGTGAAAAATTTTACTGAACACACATAATAATGGTTAATTTTAGAATTTTCTTGTATTCATACACACATACATACATACATACACACACACACACACACACACACACACACATTAGGAAAGTGTGGACTTTTAACATCCAATAATTTTCTGTGTTTCTGAAAAAATAAGTTTTTTGTTAAACACATTACTAGAATTAGAACAATGCCTTACAAAAAATAATTTTTTATTTAATCAATTTATTTCTACCTTAAATATTTGCTTATTTTTTGTGTGTTTTGAGACAGGGTATCACTATGTTACTCTGGCTAGCATGAACCCCACTTTGTAGAGCACCCTAGCCTTAGCCTTAAGCTCAGAGAGATCCACCAGCTTTTGCTGCAGAGTGCTGGGAATAAAGGTGTAATAAACACTCATAGTAAGCTTCACATTCATTTTTACTACTGCTATGTGTGTTAGTGCCTGCAGATATGTTTGATATACCACATGTGTACCTTGTACATACAAAGTCCAGAAAGGTTGTTAGATCTCATTAGAACTGTAGTTACACACAGTTGTGAGCTACCACATGTATGCTGGATATCAAACGCAGGTAATATGAAGAGCAACTAGTGTTCTTAAATGAGTGCTGAGTCATCTCTCTAGACCCAGTTTTCAAATTTTGATAGAGTGAACGGTAGTCATGTATTTAAATATTTTATTGTGAAACAGGTACTTTGCAAGTGTGATCATTTACAGTTGTAGAACTGCTTCTTGCTTCAGAGTGCTGGGATTAAAGGCGTATGCCACCATTCATTGAACACATGTTGACTCACACTGATTTCTCCTTCACTGACTTCATTACTACATAATTTGCTTTGAAAACAGAGACTGTTCTGAGATAGTTTATACAACAGCAGTCCCTAGTATGGTATACAGTTGTTAAATGCATCACAAATAAAATGACAGATTTAGGATTGGCATCAAGGATAAATGAATAATCCAAATTTTTTGTTGAATCATTTGAACAAAGCATTTTTCAAACTGCCAAAAATTATTACTTTTCAGTAATACTTAGTGTTTAAAATTAATGCACAATCTTAAATACTTTTTATTTTGAGAATATTCTTACAGTAGAATTTTTGTTATCACTGTTGTTGAAAGTGCAGAAGTAGCCAAGAAAAAAAACTAAGTTTTACACTAGCAAGTTAACTATTGTGTATAGAATAGAAACCCTATCAGAAGTGATAACCTATGGGAAATGCAAACATTTGTGTCTAGGGTATATTAGAATATTTGTCAAGACTGTGTGAGACTTGTGATTCAGTTCTGAGCAACTACAGCCCTTTTCCAGGAAGGGCTGAATTTGGGAGACTATGATAAAAATACTTATAAGTAATCTACCTCTGACTTTTATATATATACATAGATCAGAGTTGGAGATTATGGCAACCAAGAAATTGAGTCACATGACACCAATTATGAGTTATGATTAGGTTATGATTATATGATTTCTCTCTCTCTCTCTCTCTCTCTCTCTCTCTCTCTCTCTCTCTCTCTCTCTCTCTCTCAAAAACCATTAGCTGCCTCTAGGTCTTCCTCTAAGGGTGAGGAGATGTTCCCCATCTTCATTGGCATATTTGTCTTGTCATTATGCTTGTCTTGTTTAGTCAATCATTGCTAAGATTTCATGGATAAAAGTCCCTAAAATATGTATAAGACAACATCACATAGCATTCATCTTGGTCTTCCTGTTCTTATACTCTCCCCACACCCTCTTCTTTAGTGTTATCCATGTAGAGATTGTATTGCACATATATCAACTGGGGATGGACATGCATGCATACACACAACACACATGTGGATATATATTCTCATATACACACAGACACACACCAACACACACAGACACAGACACACACACATACATGTATTAATTATACATATTAAAGAAGAAGAGGACATGAATTTGAAAGGGTTTGATAGTGACACAAGAAGAAGGAAGAGTTGGAGCCAAGAAATGGTGTAAATACAGTCAGTGCTCATGTATAAAAATTCTAAAAATGAAATACATACTAAAAATGCCTTTGAAATATAAAAAATATTGAGTTAGAGTTTTAATGTCAAGAAATAACTCAGAGTTGGTCTTTAGAGACTCAGAGTGTCTGTTGCATCTCCTCTCTACTCTATCGAGGACTTTAGCATTGTCATAGGTCAACTGCAGCAGACCATAGAAGGAGCAGAGCACGTGGCACAGAGATGCTTTAATGGTCAATTTTAAAGGTGTTACATCATTTCCACCCAAGGTGCAGAGGCCAGAATGCATTCAGATGGCCACACCCAAACATACACAGAGCTGAAAGACATGCTATAATAGGTTTTTTGTTGTTTGCTTGCTTGTTTGTTAGTTTGCTTGTTTGAATAGGAGTATGTAAGAAGTATTTTGTGGACACCTAATGAGTCTCTGCTAGAACCTTCATGGCTTACGAGTTTTGTTTGGTATTGTATTCTGTAATCATAGTATTAATAAGTTATAATGCAATGTGATCTGAGAAATGCATCTTTAGGTGGTTCATTCTTTAATATGTTTTGATCTCTAATCTTATTTCAATCAGTGATGACCATGTTTTATAGCTTACTTGCTTAAAAAACATTTCAAATTGAGAATAGTACCTTTTTATTTCATCCATATTTCAAATAGTTTTCTATTTCATCCATATTCCACTTTGAATATTTTCAAAGCCAAAGACATCTTCTTTAGCCTTCAAAAAACGAAGGTTCACACGTCTTAAATTTTAATTTCTCATCCTTCACAATGTGGACTATGTTGCCAAAAATATGGAAGTTCAAATCCCAGGCTTGATTTTTACTAATAGCATGGCTTTGGGGAAAAAAATCAAAGCTTTTTGACCACTTGGTAACTCTTTTGCTTTAAAATAAATTATATCTTACTGCAAGGTTGATTAAAAGTTATAAGTAATATATACCAAGTGACACATGTCCCAAATGTTATCCATTACACATTAAACATTACTGCCACATTTTTATATAGTCTGAAGTTAATCTGTCCGATGACTGATCACCAAGACAAAAGTTTGATCACAAGTGATTACCAATATACACACATAACTAGTGCTGTGTACAAATGTAAATTAAGTAAAATATAAACATTGATTATAAAGGCTAGTTAATAAAATTATAATTAAAAACTAACAAAAATGAGCAAGTAGTTTCATCACATTCAGAATTATCAAAAGAAGATTTCCTTGAAAAGCACTAACAATGGCGAAGAAAAAATTTTAAATCAGAAAATTAAGATTTTTTTTAATCCACGTTTATGAGAGATGATAGGCATAGAAGTGACTTAAAGCAGAAATGTGAAAGACCATGTAGAGTCACAATGGTGCTGGCATGATATTGGAGCTCAGTACTGCTACACACCCTCTTCCTTTTTCATCTTTTCTTGGATAATAGGTGTAGAGAACATTTTTCAGAATGTCAGCAATCTTGAATTCTCTGCATATTCCTCATTGCATAGGTACAAAAATGTAAGCCACAAATTTCACTTATTTTGTACTAACACAAATACATACAGTGAATGAGAAGTGCCTAAAAGTCTCCTGTGAGAAACCTGGCTGCATGCAGCTACTTGTATGTGTGTTTATATCTAACATGCCCAAGAAAGAAGAAAAATGGCTTAAGGAAAAGTTTTTTTTTTTTCAGCACTAAGTTTATGTCTCTTAACTGCCTCATTTTCATGGCAGTGACTTGGAATATGAATGCTACTTGATGTCTCTCATGACTTGTATGGGAGGAAACACATAAGGAGAAAGACCTGGGTCTCTTGGCTTTTCTAGTTTACTTTGTAATGTGCAAAATGTATTAGCCTGCTAAGGGCATACCCTATTGAGTTTAGATTTATGTTATACAGAATAGTTGAAATTGCCAGTGGGCATCTATTTTTAGAAAGGATTAGTATTGATAAGAGTTTCATCATTCATAGAAGCCTCCTCTGGGCACATCCCTGTGCTGTCCAGAGGAGGACACATGCATCAGCTTGACCTGTGTAGAAGACCTTCCTCCTGAGTTACACAGGTGCATTGTTTACTTTTAGACCAGGTTGCACACACCAGATCACATTTTAACTTGGTATGTGAACCAGCACTGCCTATTTTCCTAGCCTATGATTTAGAATTAGTCATGTGGAAATTCCTTAGGTATGGAAGAATCAGACTCCTTTTACCTGTCATGTGCATACAACCATGGCAGTTATTTTATCCTGCACTTCTAAATGAAAAAAAAAAGTAATATTTACTTTCCAAGTTCAGGAAAATTTCTAGCTAGCAGACCCAAATTGAATATTATGATAACAACCATGTCTGATCATTTTATTTCAGTAATAAAATGCAAATTTGTGATAGAAAACAAAATAATATGCCACATATATCTGTGAAAATTGAAATGTAGTGCAGGTAATCATAGGCTGAGGAAGTATTTTAAGGCAATTTGGAATTTAGATAATTTATAACTTTTCCATACTGTAGTATCTCTATTTACATACTGCTTCCCATAATGTGTTAAACACTTAATTGTATGTTAGACCCTTTAAGGATAACATACTCTTTCTTTTTCACATGGCTGAGGGGAAAATCATTACCACAAGAAAATTGTCTTTCCCTTCCAATGAATGTAGATGATATGAGAGAATCCTATTATGTGGATGCAGAAGAAGGTGGAAAATGTGAAGGTATGAATAGACTGAATTCTCTGAACAAAAAGATCTCAGGTAGAAACTGTGTTTGTAAGCTATTTTCTACCTTCTTTAAAACCTAAAAGGTATTAATTGTTAAAAAATGCATGGATAGATGGTTGTGGAGGAAAGAAAAGTGCGCTGATGAAACTAAATATGGAAATAGCCTAATTGTAGACTTGTTTTGTTTGATTGTTCATTTTGGTTTTTATGGAGGTCTACGTGTGCATCCAGGCTGACATCAAACTTTCGGTTTCCAAATACATGGATTACAGTGCACAACCTCACACCCAGCCAAGTTATTAAGCTTGTGGACACAGTAACAAAGAAACTGAAAATGGGTGCTCTCCTTTGCATTTCCATGGGTTCTAACTGTTCAGCTCACATCCAAAAATAAGTACTAAATTTTTGTTTTAAATTGTTCAAATCTATCTCTCTGTCCTAAATAAGAAAGGTTTCATTGCTTTGCATGTAAAACCATGTGCCAGCTTTAGATAAGGTTTCACTGCAGCTATAACAATAACAGTGCTGCCCAGCCACTACTACCATGCTGTATGCAGCCCAAGAGAATGACCTTTCCAGAAATAATCCCGTGAAGGAGGGAGTTATGCATGCATGATCTGAACACAGTGCAGTCTTTATAAAAATAGGAAAATTGTATTTATGTTATTTTGAGCTTCTTTTTCCTATTATTTTTATTCACTGCCTGCATAAGGAATGCTATTTCCAATTTAACCTGAGTAACTCAGAACACTAAGCATCTGAAAAAAATTCAAAATGAAGGTTCTTTATAAAAACAAAACTAAACTAATATACACAAAATCTTTCTGTCATGAACCAGTGTTTTCCAAACTGGGTTCCATAGAAGAGCAGTGTCCTAGGAGATATTAAAATGCTATGCTACAAGATTAGTTGTTATAACTGCATCAGCTCATACCCACTCCCTCAAGAAACATAGCAGTTTGTAAAGAAATCCTGAAATGAAATCATTCCTTACTTTGGCTAATGTAACAACTGATAAAAAATAAGAAAGTGACAAAGACCAAGACAATCTCATTCTTGGTGTGCACATTGTTAGAAAAAATAAACATTTCTAACTCTGCATGAATTTTCACTACACATTCTAAGTCTTGTTGGATTTGGAAAGAATTCTGAGGATTTAACCATTTCATTCTCACTAACCAGAGAGCTCTTTTTTCATTGAGATAGATTATAAAGGCTCTTTTTTTTAATTTTTAATTTTTATTTTGCAATACAATTCAGTTCTACATATCAGCCATGGATTCCCTTGTTCTCCCCCCTCCGGCCTCCCTCACCTTCCCCCCTCCGGCCTCCCTCACCTTCCCCCCCAGCCCACCCCCCATTCCCACCTCCTCCAGGGCAAAGCCTCCCCCGCGGACTGAGATCAACCTGGTAGACTCAGTCCAGGTAGGTCCAGTCCCCTCCTCCCAGGCCAAGCCAAGCGATCCTGCATAGGCCCCAGGTTTCAAACAGCCAATTCATGCAATGAGCACAGGACCCGGTCCCACTGCCTGGATGCCTCCCAAACAGATCAAGCCAATCAACTGTCTCACCCATTCAGAGGGCCTGATCCAGTTGGTGACCCCTCAGCCATTAGTTCATATTTCATGTGTTTCCATTCGTTTGGCTATTTGTCCCTGTGCTTTATCCAACCTTGGTCTCAACAATTCTCGCTCATATAAACCCTCCTCATTCTCGCTAATTGGACTCCCAGAGATCCACCCGGGGCCTAGCCATGGATCTCTGCATCCAGATCCCTCAGTAGTTGGATGGGGTTTCTAGCATGACAATTAGGGTGTTTGGCCATCCCATCACCAGAGTAGGTCAGTTCAGGCTGTCTCTCGACCATCGCCAGCAGTCTGTTGTGGGGGTATCTTTGTGGATTTCTGTGGGCCTCTCTAGCATATAAAGGCTCTTTTAAAGCCAGTATGTATAGTGAAGTTGTGTCTGGCCAGTACCATTGAAGAAACTACCCAATTTTAATTTTAGATAGGAACAAATGGCTAAAATTTAAAAGGCCACAATTTATAGTCAACCCTGAAGAGTAGAGAGCAATCATTGTGCTGACATAAATGTAAACTCACTAGATATGTTATAGCTTTAAGAGAACATGGCTTCCGAGGTGGATTCTGTTTATTCAAGGCCATTCTGCTTGGTATATGCTGAAAGCAATACTTTTCTACTTCCATTCCTTATTGACTCAGGCTTCGCCAATGAACACAAACATTTTACAGGTCATCATTATTCTTACCCACATTTTTATAGCACACTGACCTGGGTGCTGTTTAACTTCTGGGATTTTAGTTTCAGCATCATTATTGCAGTTTACCAAATGCCACCAGATGTAGATTACTGTTGAGGACTGCTCATTATAAGCAGGCTAAGGTTGTGATGGTTGAGACAGGGGCATTCAGCTAAGGCCAAAGTCATTTGATTGTTTTATGTGCTAACATACAGCACACAGTATGTAGGAGAAATATTGACATAACTGCAAAGAAAAATGTAGAGGCACAGGATTCTTTTTAACATTTAATTTGAAAGTATATTCTCAAATTAAATATTTCCTATATATATATTTTTTGCAATAACAATTAATAATCATCCTTTCTGCACATGTATAGCAATGTAATTTAATAACCTATTTTAATTATAATGAACAAATTCTCACAAGTTGATGATATGTCTTATATATGTATAACATGCAAGTTATAAATTTAATATCTATGCTGAAGTGCTTTGGAACTTACATTAGTTAAAATGCATACAACAGATTTGCAAGACCTTACTGTCCTCTTAATAATGAATTTGAAGTTTCCTTTCTTCTCTGTAGTGAGCTATTATTAAAAACTAAAATTCATTTTAAAATAATATTGTTAATTAAAAGTTTCATATATTCATATACTATATATTGCTCATTTCTGTTTACTACTATCTTCTTCCAAATTCCAAGAGTTCCACACTGCATCTACCTCTCAAATTCATGTCCTCTCTTATAATCATTGCCTAATCTTTTCCTGGGTCCAACAATGCTGCATATATGAACACGTGTGTGTTACTAGCCACTGAGGCATAAGCAACCAAAAAAAAAGTCTTAAAATTAACACAGCCCAACAATCTTAAAGTTGATAAATTTTTATCTGTTTTATTAGCTCTTATCCACAGCCAAAATATCCACCTTATCTGAGCTGTGAAACTCATTAAATGAAAGATAGCTAAAACTAGCCTTTTCTTTTTCTTTCCGTACATAGAGGATTCGAGTCTTCATCTCAAAAGCATTGGCTTGGACAACATTATTCTATGTTTCACAGTGTGTCTCTCTCATCTACAGTTTCAATACTGATATTTCATGTACCTGTGAAGAGGTTTTAACTTTTATTTTAGTTGTGTACTACCATAGTTCAAAAATATAATTTCAGGACTGGAAGACGTTCTCTGGAATGCCAGTCCCTCAGATACAGAGAAGAACTACACAGGGTAAAACTAAGGTAGTCTTCAGTCTGTTTCATTTTTAGCTTTGACCTGACTCAGAAAGAAATGTGGAGGACTTTCAATCTCTTGCAGACTTATAGAGATTGAAAATAAAGTATCTCTTAAGAGAAATACCAGCGTAGTTGCCCTGCATCCACAGTATTAGAAAACATTGGTGAAACAAACAGAATCTAGATAATGCCAGGGCCAAGCATGTGCTCTGATCTTTGCTGCAAGAGTACCAAGTGCAGACATTGCATTTAAGACTATGTTTGTGCCTATTTCCTGGGATTTCTAAGGTGATTTTTCCCCCCAAATGGCTTTGTTGCTGTGGCAAAGTTTTCTGTCAAGTTGGTTATATTTAGCTGTTGGTAACAGTTATACCAGACTTTATCTCAGTCTTTGCCTGGGCAGGGTTCAAATATAGGGAAGTTGTATATTGCACAATTAGTGTTCATCAGTAATTAACAGTGATCAGTAATGTCAATACAGCTGGCATTTGTTTCATCTAGAAAATTTGTTATTGTGTTCATTATTCTTCCCATAATGCTGATGTCTCCAAAGTCTGGATTGATTGGATTGAATTTCAGTGCCAACAGGGCGGACTGATGGAAATGGAGCAGCATTGTGACATTCCATTGTTGTGAAGGATGATGGCTGTATCATCAAAAGTTTTTCAGTGGTGTTCCTTTAATATATTTTAAAAGTAGCTGTCTCTTCGTCATGAGCATGAAGCATGTTAAATAGCTCTAAAGGCATTTTTGTATGTGTGATCATGCCTGTATTTGTGTCCAGAGCTCAATTAGTTGTTAGAAGCTGGACACTTTTGAGTAATCACGGCTAAACACTACACTAGGGTACTTGAGATTCATGCTTCTGTCTGTTACAGTTGCCACCTCACCAAAGGCAACTATGATTCCATCTTTCTCATTTCCTTATGATTTTTCCATTGTCTTGTCTTCTTTCATCTATTGCTTGGCAGTAATTCTTTACTGACCTTGCTACAAACCATTTTCTATTGTATACATCTTCCACTTGTGGGTAGCCTTTTCATTCTTTTAATGTTATAATTTTATTAGTAGGATCCTTAAATTTTAAAATTTTCTAATATACTCTTCCTTCCCTTCCTTCTTTGTTTAAAATTTTTATTTTTTGTGGATGAATGAATACCTGTGCATATTTGTGTATACCATGCCTGTGCCTGGTGCCCATGGAGGCTATAAGAAGGTGTCAGATCCCCTGGAACTGGAGTTACAGATATGAACTGCCATATGCATTCCAGGAGCCAAAGCTTGTCCTCTGTAAGAGCAGGGAGATGCAGAGCTGCAGAACCATTTCCCCAGGCTCTCCTTTCCTCTTTTCATTATCACTTTTTTCTTAAATATACCCTGAGTAACTCTAGTTACACATATACTTGTTTGTATGAAATGTTTTACCTTAAATTATTGGTTGTTTAAGTTTTCATTTTTAAAACTGTGATTTAACCTGGAATAATTTTGTGTTTGGTGGGAGATGGGATAAAATTCTTGCCCTCTGGATAACTCATACATGTATATATTTGTCATTTTGAATTGAGTATCATCTCTAATGTTCACAAAGTGAAAAGGGACCATGACCTAGTAAACCATCTAAAGTGACAGTTTCTGAAGAGCTCTGTTGGGCACAGGTGGTGACAGAGATGAATAACTTGTCAAGTACCAACATTATACAACAACAACAACAACAAAAGTGATACAAGTATCTGGTCACAGTCCTGGTAAACAGTGGCAACTGGAAAAACAAGTCAGATGGAATTATCTAACAGGGCAGAACCAGCCAATGAGGCACAGTGTAGAAGCTATCAATTAGATGGTCCATTATCGAGTGGCAGACATCTCAGACTGGGAGTGTTGGAGCAGGACTTCAACACTAGTAAGTGGATAAGGCAACAAATGACCAGGTCACCAGTAGAAGAAGCTGTAGTCACAGACAATGCAATGCCTGGGGAAGAGAAAGTGGCCTGATGGATGCTTGGACTTGGAACTAAGGTAGAAAGTGAGCTCGATGTGTACATTGCAGGCCCAGTCCAATATCCAAGACCAGTTGTTTTTGCAACCACACAATCCCATCCCTCTGGAATTAGTGGTTACCAGCACTTAGTTAACATTTATCCTAAGAGTTAGAATAAAAAATAAAATCTACTACAATTGAAAATGAGTACTGGACTATAACAGAGAAGGGAGGGCATTGTTATAAAACAATGGTCATCAATGATTTGTCTATAGATAATTAAGCAAGCAAACTTAACCATATCTTCCACAGTTATTCCAAGTCAGTAAGGTTGAGGAAGGGTCAAAAATCATATTTACCCCAGACGGTGATGGTGTACACCTTTAATCCCAGAACTGTGGAGGCAGAGGCAGGTAAGTCTGAGTTCAAGACCAGCCTGGTCTAGAGAGTGAGTTCTAGCATGGCCAGGGCTACACAGAGAAACCCTGTCTCAAAAACCATAAAAAGAAAAAAGAAAAGAGAAAAATAAAATAAAATAAATAGTATTAGCCCATCATCCCTCAGGGACTCAGATTTTCCTAGTTTTAGGCTATTTTATAAGGAGGTTTACATATTTTATTTCATTTTAATTTTGATTCTCTATATGTGCGGTATAGTATTTGCATGAGTCCAGAACAGGCATAGTCCTGAAGAAGGGTTGGGGTCTCCTGGAGGTGGAGTTATGGGTAGTTGAGAGCTGCCCAACATCCATGTGCTCTTGACTGCTGAGTCATCTCTAGCCTGCTTTATAAAAATTATCGTAAGTTATTTTTATATTAATATTATTCTAAAATTATTGCTATGTCGTTACTAGATTCATCTTGCTTTTGTTGTAACTGTAGTTGTTTTGCGGGGATGGAAGTTCACTTTAGAGCATGCAGGTGGTGGAGCACCATACTGGGAAGAGGAAAGCTATGTGAGTAGTTGGTGGGTAGGTACATGGACACAGATGAATGCAAACAGTGCTTCAATATGAGAGCTAGATACTAACAAATATCCAACACAAATACTGCTGAAAGTCTGTCCTTTCACATAAGAGATATACACAGACACAGCCTGGCACAGGCTCCAAGTCTGCTGTGCCACATTCGGTTCAGCGTACTTGGCTACCTTTGGTTTGTTGGCTTATATCATGGACTTGGTAAGTGTGAACCAAATAGCAAGTTGGACACTTGCAACAGAACTCTCCTCGTTAAATAGTAGAGGAAAGTTGGAAGTATGGATCATGCAAAAGTTCTTTGTAGAAGCCAAGGACAGTAAAAGGAGGAAAATTTATTGGCCAGTCTTCTGTACCTAAATTGAAATTTTTTAATTGGATTTTTTATCCTCCATCTTTGGAAATTTCCCACTATCCCATGTTCATTGCACATCTTACGATGTTTTCAGCCCCATCTAACCGAGTAACTGAAGGGTCCTCACGCTTTTAGTATCTTTAGTCTCTTCTGTTATTTTGCTGGTTACCTTAACTCATGAACCTTTGGGGTAGCTGGATCCCCAAACCAAAGTTTCCAGAGGTCCCCTTAGCTAGGAAATAGCGGTGATGGGGGTTAGTAATCTACCTAACAGGGGTCCAGTTCATTCAACATTATTATAATTTTCATTAGTTCAGCCAAATTTCCATCCTAATGTAGAGAATGTATAATACTTCAAGTTTTAAAATGAACACACAAGTGACATTATATGGACTGAAAGCCTATATTTAGGTATATATGTGCATATAAATATATGCGAGCAATAACAATTTTTGAAAAAGAGGCTATGAATTCTCAGGAGAGCCAGGAGGAGATTTTGGAAGGAGGAAGGGAAAGAAAAATATGTTGTAATTATAATTTCAAAATTAAAATAAGCTAAAATATACTGGACTGAGGATTGTTTTATTTAAAATGTTTGGATTTCTTTATCTTCTGTGTGGCTTTACTTGCTTATCTCCTTTGCCATGATCCTTCTGAGACACAGAGAATTAAGAAAAGGGTTATGTGTCCACACTCTGGCTGTATTGCCTACTTTGTGTACTGTGACCTTCGTATGTATATGTGCATGTGTGCATATGTGTGTGTATGTATGTGTGCATGTGTGTGTGCATGAGCACCAGTGTGGCCACACACATGTGGATATGTGTTTAGATGTTGCCACTGCTACTCCTCTCATGTGAGATATGAAAATCTTTCATATCCCATAGAACAGTACATCTACACACATGTAGATATCAGGTGACACTCTGTTGTACACAGTCTATAACATGCAATTAAACATATCCGTTGAAAAAGTAATATATTCTTTATTACTCAGTTAAGTTAAACTTTTGGAGACATATTTTAATGATTTTTAAAATGTTTTGGAGAGAGTTGGCAGCAGAAGTAAATTTATTCTTTCTAGTGAAGAAAATGAACCCAGTCATGAAATCTAGACAGACAAAACAAACTTAAATGAAAAGCTATCTATATAAATAGATGGTTTCTTATAAGATAATTCAATGTTTTAACAAATCCTGAAGGACTTTTGAGACGTCTTAACTGTATAAAAGTTAGTTGGTGGCTCTTGTTTGCTCTGTGACACCTGCTCCTGCATTCTTAGGAGCAGCTATAAATTCAACAAGAGGTGGAAAAGGCAGCCAGACAGCCAACCAGATTCAGCCCACAGACATATGGTGTTGGGCCTGAACAATGTTTTAAAATGTTTTGAATCAATTTCCAATTGAAAATGAGAGCTGATGTTTATTTAAAAAAAATAAAGAAATAGAAAAAAAGTTTCATATCTTCACTTGAAAAATCATTGGCTTTGACAAAGTGATCCAGACTGACTGATAACAGTCTGCTAGATGAGAACCTCTTTTCCATCCCTTAGAGAGGACACATGTCCCTGTGTTCCATTTCTCTCTGAATGACTCTTCTAGCTTGTGTGTTCTGACTGGTCTGGAGATATTTTTGAAGGTGACACCTGGCATCAATATGCATAGAAGCATCCCTCCTCTGCTGAGTGCATGGAACAGAGTTCCTGCTGCACATTAAGCTCACACAAGTTTTTATATTTTACTCTTCGTGAATTCAGGCAGGTAAGTTAGAAATGGGGAGTGGAGCCAGGAGATGGCATTTGCACCACAGCTTCAGAAAGAGTTTCTTCAGACATTACTTCACATGTCCTTACCGTCCTCCCAACGTGATTCCTATTGGATGTTAAGATAGTGCACTGTGCTCTTGGCACAAAGTGACTTCCCCTTTCTCTCTTCTCTTGCTCTGGCCTCTTTTACTGTTCCTATTATACTTTGACAGATATTTATATCCTGACTTGCTTCCTATTCTTTATTGAAGCAGTGTCTAATCTGCCCAATTAACTGTAGGCTCCTTAGGCAGACAGTGTGTTCAAAGCTGCTGTTCCTTCATCTTTACAGATGCTTGTTGCCTGTCTGCAATTCCATGCCACAAATTCTACCAGGACCATGGGGAATGTCCCAGTTCAGATTTGCTCTCATGCTTAAAATGGTTGTGATTCCCAGTCAGTGTGGAGTGTCATTGGATTCCTGTGTTTCACTTCCAATTCACACTTACAATAGCCAAACGGACCCAGGATTGTGTGACACAGTCAGGGAAAACCAGAATAATTGCTTCATCTTGCTTTCTGCCCATCTACGCCATTATTTGTACTCTCTGCACATCTGCCATTACAAACTCATCTCCAGGTATCTTATTAAGATGGCCCCACCAGTACCTACCCACCCCATTGCTAATTCCCTTTCCTAAAGCCAGATGGCTAATCTAGAACCTATTGCCAAGCAACCACAGGATCTTGTGGCTCTCCAAGGACAGAAGCCCAGCTGCTGCTCCTGTTATCCCAGCACATGGGTTCCCTAGTTAAACATAGTGCCTTCATCGATGTCCTGTATATGCCGTTTCACAATAGGGACTGGAATACCCACCTAAACTCCATAATGGAATACTGAGGTGCTTTACCCAGCGAAGAACTGAAATAAAACAAAATACATTTTCTTGCCAATAATTGAGATATTATACCCTACAATTTCCTCCCACCCCTTCCCCCCAGTCTCAGACACATTTCTGTGTCCTCAGCATACCTGCCTCAGGTGATTCATTTGAACACCTGTACAAACACTAGATTTAAAGTAAAAGTGGGTAAGAAGGACACCACACTTCCTCTCTTTCATGCCTTAGTTCTCCTTCATTCTTCCTAATTTCAATTCCAAGGATCAGTGACTGGCTACCACTTTTATCAAAAACAGGAACTCTTGAAAATAAAATTATATTTCTGGAGACAGCCTGTTTTGAACTTTCTGGAGTAAAAGTTTTCTGCCAACCAAAACAAACAAAAGAGGAATTAGCCCATCTTCCGTCTTTCCTGTACTGCCGAACTGTACTCCCACACATGGCTACATGGTGGAATTGAAACTAATTGCAAGAAATTGCTCATGATGAATTTCACGTATTTATAATAATACTTAGAGTTCAACTAGAACAAAAATCATGCTACATTTTTCTTTAGATAAGAGTAAAGAGAAGGCAAAGAGAGTCACAGATTCAAGTGATAATCCAATTGCTACTGCCCGGCACAGCTGCTGAAGTACCAATAACCATCAGAGTAGGTGCAGTGATATTTATCTGGGATGTATTCATAAATTACCTTCTACATTTTTCTAATTTTTAGACTCAGGAAAAGTCTTAAGTGTTCAGAAGTCTTTCCCTATTTTTATAGCCCAAGGTCAACTTCTGTAACTTTCATTCCTTCGCTGAGAAAATAGTTGTTCACTGATTATTATACACAGCTACTCTTACAGGTTCTAAGTGGTCGGCAGTAAGACGTCATACAAGGTGTCTTGAAAATCGACACTGAATAGCTGAAAAATAATAAACTTCAGCCTGCAAAGGGAAACAAAAGCGGAGTCCCGAGGCACAGAGGGCAGTGAAAACTAGGAGAGGGGATGGAGTTTAGTTTGGAGCATAGTAAGAATGCTTAGGAGAGAACTGAATTATCCATGTCTCCAAATGGTCACTTAGGTACTTCTTGGAAATGGCAGAGAGGAAAGTTTAAGAATTCTGCAGTAACACCAATGGAAATGGTAAAAGTACTGAATTCAAGACCAAAAAAAATACCCTTAGTTGTCCTCTGATTTGCTTTGAATGACTCCTAGAAAGTATAAATCTATCAGCCCGAATCCAAGCAACAAATATTTTATGAATACAAATACATGGATACAAGTAAAATACCTACATGTAAACAATAAACAATTTGTATGACAATGCCTTTTAAATTGTAATAGATGGAGTTTTGTTTATAATATATTCTTTTTTTATATCTTTGTTCTTTGCCAGTATCTTCAATATATGTAAGATATGGTTTCCTCAAGATGTGGCTAATAATATACTACAGCAAAAATTCACTTTTAGACCAAACATCCAAACCAAAAGGTTGTAAAATTTCCTAAACTCTTTAACATCAAAACTGTGAGTTACGACAAATACACATTGCTCCATATTACTTTTGATTAGAGAGTATGGTGGTGGCCCCTTAGGTTCCTATATTTGAATGCTTGTTGCCTGCCATGCCTCCACCCCACCCCACCTTTGCAGCAGATGGAACTGTTTGGGAAGGGTTAGGAGGTTTGACCTTGTCAGAGGAGTTATGTCTCTTGAGAAGGGCTTTGAGGTTTCAAAAGGCCTCCCCATTCCCGATTCTCTCTCTCTCTCTCTCTCTCTCTCTCTCTCTCTCTCTCTCTCTCTCTCTGCCTTATGGCTGTTTTTTAAACATACAAGCTCTCAGCTACTTTTCCAGAACCATGCCTGCCTGCCTACTGTCACGTACTCTGCCATGATGGTCACAAACCCACTACCTGAATCTCTGAATCTATAAGCGAGCACCCAATTCCATGCTTTCTTTTGTAAGTTACCTCTGCCATGCTGTCTCTTCTGCAATATAACAGTAACAGTAACAGTGACCTGGTCGCTGTGGTTGTGTTTAAAACTTCACGGCATCATGTATCTCAGTGTAGCCGTTTCTCAGAGTTTTGGAGAGAAAAACAATTATACCCATAAACACACTAATAAAAAAATAGTCTGAGGGAGAAAGGACATTTTATGAGAGGCATTGCTGACTCATAAACAGTATGGAGGAAGCTTTGTCTGTAGTTCCCAGAATCTACTTCTGTTCAGGGAGTGGAAGGTGTTTATAGGAAAGAGAAAAAAAAGGCGGGAAGCAAAGCATGATTCTAGATTGCCCCAGAAAGACCGAAAGATGGTGTTGTAATTAAGGAAGACGGAAGGAGATAAGCACCATGGGTTGAGTAGAGGTGGCAGTGCCTAGGTGACTATTTTGGTTTTGTATTTTAAAGTTCTTTGCCACTCTGTCTCTCTGGTGTGTGTGTGTGTGTGTGTGTGTGTGTGTGTGTGTGTGTGTGTGTGTATGTGATGGGGAGCACAAGTTCTCCAGCAGAAGTATAGAGTTCAGAGGACAGCTTTCAGAAGTTGGTTCTCCCCTTCCATGTTGTTTTCTTTTAAGGTGGAGTCTCTCTTTGTTTCTGCCGCACTCTGTACTTCTGTCTACCTCACCCATGGGCTTTGGGGTGATTCTACTATTTCCATCTCACTGAGATTACAGACCCGTGTGTTACAGCATCCTGTTCTTTATGTGGGCTCTGGGGTTGGAACTCAAGTCCTCAGACTTGTTTAGCAGGCATTTTACCCATGGAGCTCTATTTCTAGCCAAAGGGACTGCTTTTGATATAGTTGTTGCAACTTATAAGAGACATTCAAGAACAGACGATGGGTAGTCAGTTGCATTTACAGTTTTAATGCTGTGAACAAAGGTTTGGTCTTGAAATCTAATTAGCACATAGATAGGATTTAAAGTCATAGAACTAAAGATTACCTAGGAATAAACATCCAGGACAAAACTAGGATTGCATCCCAAGATGGATCTCAGATTATTTCAATTTTTAGAGATCTGAATGCTGGCATAAAGTACACAAAAGACACCAAGAAAGATCATCCACCAATTAGCAGGGTGAAAACAGATCAGGATACACTAGGAAGTCAAATGAGGGGACAGCATAGGGAAAGAAGGGTCTACAACAGCACTACGTGCAGCTCAGTGTCTGGATAACATGGAAGTGCAATGGGTAGTGTATGTGCCAAGCAAAGAGCTCTGGGGATCTATCTATAGTATGTGCTTTAACATTCATGAGAAATTAGGTTTGTGCACATAGCTTTATATTTGAATTCTTGTGTTTGTATGTCTATGTTATTTAAAGTTTCATTGACTGGAACACATACATAATTTTTTTTTGTTTCCCCGTAATTCTCAACACTTTACAGGATATGATTTTGGAGCTCAAATTGGTTATAGACTTTAATTCAATTGTGCTACTGTCTATTAAAATAGAAAAAAAAATCATTTAAAAAGGTGATAACTAGCCTTGACAAATCTAGAATCTCCTTGGGGATGGGCTTCTAGGCACGTTTATGTTTTCTGGAATTTTACTTTTACTATGTACAGATGTGTTACATTTGTTTATGTTGCAGAATAGTATTTTTGTTATCTATGAAAAGGTGTATTGCATTTGTTTATACTGCATTTGTTTAACTAAGTAAAGATGTGTTACATTTGCTTATCCTACATTTGTTTAATTATGTAAAGATGTGTTGCTGTACCTTGCCTACCTAAGGCACCTGATTGGTCTAATAAAAGGCTGAAGGGCCCATAGCTAAGCAGCAGAGGGATAGGCGGGGCTGGTGGGCAGAGAGAATAGGTAAGAGGAGGATTCTAGGCTGGAAAAGAGAAGAGGGAGAAGAGAACAAGGGGGAAAGAAAGGGAGGCTCCTGGGGCCAGCCAGCCAGGCAGCCATCAGCCAGCCAGACATGGAGTAGGACATACAGAATGAAAGGTACAAAGTCCCAATTCAAAACATAAATGAAGAGAAGTCGGTTAAATTAAGTTATAAGAGCTAGTGGGACAAGACTAAGATAAGGCCGAGCATTCATAACTAATAATAACTCTCAATGTCATAATTTGCGACTTGATTGGTTGCCCAAAAGAAAGCCTGTTACATTTATGTGGGATTATCTTGAGTATATTTAAACTGATTTGGGAAAACACATCTTAATTGTGGGGGTATATTCTTTGGGCAGAGGATATGGTCTATGTAATATGGGGAATGTGTCCAGTACTAGAAAGCATGCGTTCACTCATGGCTTTCTGCTTCTTTGTTGTGGATGCAGTGTTGCTTGATGTCTTAAGCCCCTGACACTGTGACTTCCCCTACCATGATGGACTGTAACCTTGAGCCATGAGCTGAAATAAACCCTTTGCCTCTAAGTTACTTTTGCTAGAGTATGACATCACAGGAACAGAAAGGGGATAAAGACACTGGGAATGGTGGGACATGAGCACATTCCCAGCCCATATGAGGGTGAGAGAGGAGGACTGACACAAGTTCGAGTACAACCTGGACTACACAAGGTGTTAGACCCTGGTGTGGGCTGCTCAAAGACTTTGAGGCCTGCCTTGACTACACGGTTAAAATCCTGTCTAAGAAAAAAATTTAAAAAAATCTCCAATTGTACTGTGTTATCGACAAGGGCCGTTTTTAAATAAAATGTTCCATCTGTTTTTTGGCACCTGGAAGTACTCACTGTCATCAGATGAGCTTCCAACTGTTTCAGGGAAGACAGAACCTAGGAAGCATGAATTCCCTCAACTTCCTCTCCTCATTTCATCTTATCTATATCCAATTCATCTACATTCAGACTCATTAAAGCCTGCTTCCTTCTGTTTAAGGTTATTTATCTACTTGAGCTAGTGATTACACCCATCTGTCTCTGGTTCCTCTGAGACCTGTTGGCTTTCTGGATGTATTGTTTTATTTGCATTTTTTCTGTCTTTCCTTCAAGCGTTCACACAGCAGTCTCCCCCTCCCCAGTTGGCTAGTGTCCATTCAATCTTTAGAAAGGTTTGCTCTATGAATGCTACTCTATCCCTGGTTTTTTACTTTCTTCAAGATCTTCAGCCAAGGTTTGAACGTCAGTGATACTTTTTTTTTTTAATTACACAGTTAAGAATGAGGCCCCCCAAAGCAGTGGAAACAGATATGACTTTTTAAAGCAAACTCAACTTCATTCATAATAGCAGAAGTAGCACACAAAACTAAGTCAGAATACCATTTTGTAAATTTATGACACCAGAAAAGGTGGAGCACACTGGCGGGTGCCATCCTCCTATCCCTGCAGAAGCTGAGGCAGCCAGAGGCATTCTCCATGCTGCTTCAACTGTCACTCTAACGAAGTGTGGATAGAGGCTCAAAAAGTGACAAGAATACGAAGAATAGTTTAGCGTCACTACTAAAATTAATTTATTTGTCTTACAGATGTATTTCTAAGAATTCATTCTATACATATATTTTCAAAATAATTACACAGAAATTCATTGCCCCATAGAAAATTTAAAATGATTAACACTATGACTCTTACAGTAAAATCCTGATTCAATGTAATAAATTCATATGGAATACTAAACAGTTGTTAAAAAAACAGTATCATATAATTTATTTTTATCATGAAAATGTTCCCAATATTCACTGCTAAAGTAAAAAATCAAAGTTGGAGAAGTGTGTAAAGTTATGCCTCAAAGGAAGCACACACACATATGAACATACATAAATATATACTTTTTACAGGAAGAACCCAAGGAGTATAAATCAGTATGAAAATGGTTGGTTGAAGTCAGAGTGAATAAGGTAGACAGAAATATGAATGTGAGAAGGATTGTCTCCAAAAATCTCCTTTATGTGTAATCACCTAAGTACTTCCAGTAAAAGAAAAAAAAATCTTTTAAAGTTCAGCCTGGGCAAGAGCCTTGGGTACCTGGGCAAGGAAGCAAGTGCCTGTCTGGAAGGATTGTGCCTTTCACTGAGTTCAGGCTGTCTGCAAATTCCAAGGAGCACTGCATTCAACAGTGAGGAAAATTGAAGAAGCAGACTGATGCTCATGTGACAAAACCCATTCCACGCCAGTGTGCAATCTCAGGAATGGACGATGCCACTCACAGCTGCTGTACACATCTGGATCTCTAAGGTGCAGCCTGCTCAGCAGGTGCATGCCCTGATGACCCTGGCATTCTTCAGCCTTACCTTTCATTACATTACTTTTCAGCAGACCTGGACTGGACATTTCATTCCTGCTTTGAGATTCTCTGCCCTTGCCCATGTTTTCCTAATTTAATACATTCGATCCTGCTCTTTGGAATAAATTTGTTTCTGAAACCCACCATAAGCCTGTCTCACAATTTTTCTGAATTATCTTACAAGACAGATCAAATTGTGTACTATTCACCAAGTTTCTATAGTTGGTGGCCTGCCAAACAACAATAACAGCAAAATTTTGAATGGGTTTCTGAATCCAGAGAGAACATCCTTTGTATGTTTTGTGATAATTAAGATACTTTATTTACATTGTAATAAGATAACTTTTTTTTCTATGGAGCACTGGCTGCTCTTGCAGGAGACCTGGGTTTAATTCCCTGGATCCATATGGCAGATCACAACTGCCTGTAACTCCAGTTCCTGGGGATCTGACACCTTCTTTTGGCTCTGTGGTACTATTCTCACATGATGTGAGACATATATACAGCCTATATACTTATACACATAAAATAGAAGTAAACAAGTCTTTCAAAGTAAGTTAACTTTTGTCCTAGATTACAAACTTTAGATTGTTCAAAGGATGTTTGCATAAATAGTTGTTGAAAATATTTTCAATTCAGTTTCATGGAAATTCTTACTTTACTCAACCCTGCTTTAATGTATTTCTGTGTAATCACATGATTGGAGAAGGTTGGAGCAATACTTTCAAATGCAACCATTTGTAACTCTGGAGAGGAGTCCTATGGTTTTGTCTGAAGAAACACAATAACTCTTCGGGGAAAAGTGCCTCCCTTTCCAATTCAGCAGAATCTTCATGTCAGAGAGAGCTCATGTGCTACAGGTATGGAATCATTAGATGGGCCTGAACCTGTATCTAAATTTTGAGACTCCTGTGTCTGACCTAGTTAGACACACATCTTAGGTCTTACTGTGGTGATGGGAAAAGCATTCTTTTGCCACCAAGTTTTCAGAAATGATGAGACACAGCCTGAAGCTCTGTTAACTCAATGAGAATGTCTGCATACTTATAGAAGGCATAAAGACCCCACCCTGAGAGTCTCAAAGAAGATGCTGGATCCAACTCTTCCTGACCTTGTACTCTGTGGAGCTGTCACGAATCAAGCATTGCCACGGCTACCGCTGCTAGGTTTGTATCATTAGCAGCAAAATGATTTTGTTTGCTGTAAGTTAAGAGTCATAAAAATTACAAATTCATTTCTAACTTTTGTCATCTAACTCATGTTTCAATTTATAAAAATATTATATCCACTTTAATTTGGAACATTAAAAATTTTTAAAAACTGCATCTCTGGTGAGGGAAGATGGTTAAGCAGGTAATGTGTTCACTGCACAAGCATGTAGAGCAGAGTTTGGATCCCCAGCTCCCACATGAGAAGTCAGGGACTGTGGCCTGGGCTTGTAATCCTGGTACTGGAAAGGCAGAAACAGGAGGATGCCTGGAGCTCTCTGCGGATCTGGTCTAGCTTACTAGGTGAACGACATGATCACTGAGATGCTGTCTCAAAAAGTATTGTTGAGAACAAATAAGGGGAAACTTGGCATTGACTTTTGGTCTATACACTAACACAAACATGAGTGAGCATGCATACGCACGTGCACATGCACACACACACACACACACACACACACACACACACACACCATTGCAAACACACATACATGCACACATACATCACACACATTCACTCACAAAAATCTACACGTGTTAAGTATTTTGTGTATTGAAACATCAAAATTGTCTGAAGATATATCACAGTAGTTTTTCACTCGTGTGAAAAAGAAGTGTACTTTTGTAGAAATAGTTTATAAAGGTGAGTACATCCCTGAGGTGCTTCCCTATTAGACACTCTCAGAACTTTGGTCTTTCAGTACTACAGATTGGACTGGGGGTAGCAAGACACCCTGCCTTGGACTATTTACAACCATTTACCGCACACCATTTTCTTTAAGCAAGACTGGAATCTTCAACACGTAAATGGTCATTTGGATCCTGTTGTCTGAAAGACCATATTAGAGGTCTGTTAGTGGAGCAGGGATGCCCTGGCAAGAACATTAAGACCATGTAGCCTTCCTTGTAAAGCACAAGGCTGCTTGCATTAAAGTCCCTATGTTCTGCATCGTAAGTAAACTGTAGGATTTTAAGTTAGAGGCTGTGTGAGGTACCCCATGAAGAGAGTCAAAGATTAGCAAAAGGGGGTAAGGGTATGCAGGAAAGATTTTTCTCCTTTCTGAATTTGACTGAATGCTGGCCCCAAGTGAAAAAAAATCATAGTGTTTGTTTATCAGGTCTGCTGTGCAGTGACTTTGAAAATGAAATTCTCTGCTTGTTTTAGTTCACTAAAACTTACTTAACTATTCAGCATGCATGAAGGCAGACTGATCTGGAATAACTCAACTGTAATCAAGCCCTTTAAGAATTAGTCTGAATAATCCAAAGTCTGCACCACTGTTTGGCAAAACAGGGTTGAAATCATCAATATACCTGTCTTTACTTGCTGCCTTGTCTACATCCATCCCAAACTGTCTGAACTTTTCATATGTACTCTGTAAAATACCTGAATCTAACAGAAGCTGCAGAAACATTTTTTTAACAAAGAATTTGATTTCCAATCATATTAATGCTTTAAACCTTTATGGTCTTTTCCTTACTTCAGATGTTCATCTGAACATTCATTCTTGCTAATGTGTGGATTCTACCACCTCTATTCATGGGGATGCTCTTTTATAATACAATGAAATTAGCAATAACATATCAACCTAAATTATCTGAAAGATATAGCTTCTCAGGATACAGGGTTTCAGCAGCATAATATTGAAGACAGATTTAAATACTACTTTCCACGGTAAGGAAATACAACAAATTGAAATTCTAATCAGAATATCAAAGCAAGTATATGTTACCAGATCTTCTGACATGCTAACAATAAAAAGTATTGGATACCACATCCTAATCTCTGTTTTTCCATAATCATTTTAATAGTCATCAAGTAGCTAGCTTCAGTGTGGACAATTGAAGAGAGCTTAAAATGCAGGAGTGCCAGGAGTGTGTTAACATGCTGAATAATTTCCTACAAAATTGACCATGTCACACACACACACACACACACACACAAAAAAAAAAACATTTATAAGTGTCTTTCACTAGACGACAATAAAAGAAAATAAAATTGTTGGCACTTACCGACCCTGCAACCATTTTCAATAACCCCACTGCATCAACTGGTAGCTCAAGAGGCAAGGGCTCCATCACAAACTGTTATCTAAGAAGGAAGTAAAATGATGAAACGATATAGCCACCATCATTTCTCTACAGAGTGTTACCCCTTTACAGAGTGTACCATGGTTTTAAACTCAGATTCCCATTTTTGCAACTCCAGAAACGACAGAATTATAGTCAGAAGCAGTGGTACATACCTGATATCCTGGAACTGGAAGGCTGAAGTAGGAGAATTACTGAGAGACAGACACAAGCTTGGACTACACAGTGAGTGCGTCACACCAGGACGGGCTACATACTGAAGCCAAACCCCCTTCCCCAAATCAAACCAACAGAACTGGCTGGAGATAGGGCACCAAGAGTAAAGACCTTTGCTGTCAAGCCTGGAAACCCAAGTTCCATTCCTGTAACCCACATGTTGGAAAGAACAATGTAATTACTCACTTTAAACCTAATCCGAAGATTTTGTCCTATATAAAATGAAAATAGTAGTAACTTAGAAATGTTTGAAAATACTAAGCTAGGTGTGGTGGCACAATAGGGAGGCAGAGGCAAACCTCTATGAGTTTGAGGTCAGCCTGGATCACATAGAGCTTTCCAGCCCAGCCAGGGATACATAGTGATACCTTGTCTACATAAATAAAAAACAAAAAATGCTAAGGCTGAAGAAGAGTTTTTGTTGTTACAGGGATACATAGTGATACCTTGTCTACATAAATAAAAAACAAAAATTGCTAAGGCTGAAGAAGAGTTTTTGTTGTTAATATTGCTGTTTTTTTTTTAAATTTCTTTTATTTTGTGGTTGTGGTTTTGTGTGTGTGTGTGTGTGTGTGTGTGTGTGTGTGTGTGTGTGTGTGTATGTGTGGTATATAGATGTCTGTGTGCATGCATGTGTTTCTGTGTGTATGTGCATGTGTGTTTGTGGGTCGCAAGTCTGTGTGCATGCATGCAGAGGCTGAAGGTCAGTGTTGGTGTTGTTCTCATGCACTTAGTCTTACATTCCTGACACAGGTGCTCTCACTGACCCTGGAGCTCACCAATAGTCTAGGCTGGCTTGCCAGTGAGCTCCAGGGCCCAGTTAGTTTCCATCCTTCCCTTCATAATGGGGTTAAAAATGCCTGTTGCTGCACCTAGATTTTCTGTAGGTGCTGGAGATCTGACATCAGGTCAGTAGGCTTGTATGGCAGAGAGTTTCCTGAGTGAAGCATCTCCCGTAACCTCCTCATTCTGTTACTTTTCAATTTTAGGGTTTATTTTTATTTTGTGTGTATGATTGTTTGCCTACATGTATATATATTCATGAATGTTTAAGGATATGCATATGTTCAACCATTTTCATTATCAGTCCTACTTGGAAAATAAGGGAGTACTTCAAAATAAAATGGTTTGGAATTCCTTCCAGAATGATTGATGGCTGAATGGCATAGTGTTTCCCACCCATGCCTGAAATCAGCATTACTCTTCTGATGAAACAATTGATATAAGTGATGGCATTTGATGATTAGCTTTAACAAAACTTAAAATCACATGGGAAAGTCTCACTAAGGAATTCTCTATAATAGGTTGAGCTGTGGGCATGTTTGTGGAGTATTGTCTCATGTTAATTGCTATAGAAAGACTCAGACCACTGTGAGTGGAACCATTCCCTAGGTAGGGGTGCTGAATCGTATGTAAGAGTAAAGAAATTGAACTGAGTGTAAGCAAGCAAGCCAAGATACATGACTTTATTTCTCTTTGCTCTTGACTGAGGGTATGAGGTGAATAGCTCTTTTTTAAGTTCCTGACTTCACTTCCACCATGAGGACTTGTAATATGGAATTATGAGTCTATTAAACCCCCTTTCATCTAAGTTGCTTTTGGTGTTGGTATTTTATCAGAAATGAAACTAGGACAAGATCTTCTCATAATCTTTTGGGCCCTGATAATGTTTCATTTTAGTGTCCTCTTAACTATCTAAGACCAATTGATGCTTGCTTATAAAGCATAGCAGGACCTTCAATGATCTCGCTATATTCTGTAAAAACATCTTGTTATGTAGTGCTAACCCTTGAGTGACTTAAGGATCTTGAAGAAGAATGAAAAAGAGGTTAAGAGGGATTTTAAAGAAAGTACCTCTGTGGACATGAAAAGACAGTGTCAGAAAACATAAGGCATTTGACTAAATAACCCAGTGGGCTATCTTTCTATCTCTGTTAAGCCAGGAGTCTCCTGACACTCCCAAACCACAAAGGCTGATGCTAATGCAGTTGATTGCATGCTGGGGCCAGATGATAACACTGTATTGCTAAAGATACCCCATGCTTGACTGTGTGACATGGAGATATAAGAAAAGAGTTGGGAGCTCTTTCCATGCGGCCTGGCTTTTATAGTGTTAGAATGCCACCAACTGCTATTCACTAGAATTTAAGGCCTTTTCCATGAGAAAAACTCAAATCGTGTACTGCAATCCAAAACAGAAGCCCATGGCTGCAGAAGTCATAGGCTCCAATGTGGATACAGCAGTTAATGCTTCGTTAGATGGATGACTGCATGACTGCATGACTGCCTTTTACAGATTTTTTTTGCATACCTGTAGATTAATGCTGCTGCCATCTTCTGTCATGGAGGGATATTTCATGTGTGGAAGTGTTGATGACAAAGACTTGTGTGGCCTGGCTGATATCACAGAGATGTACAACCAATCAAAGTTTTGATGTGTAGCAATCACATGATTATTGGGACTCATCTTCCAGATCCTAAAGGGACATCTTGAAAATACATACTATCTACCACCAGTGGCTATATCAGGGATGCTGTTACAATTTTCGACTTTAGCTGCTTGTTGGATAATGACACATAGAGACTGGCCAGCATCAAATATTTTCTCCATTGATTTAAAACATATCAATTTCCTTCAATAGACTAATAGCTAAATGAAAGGACAAGTTTGTCACGTGATTCTAAAGTCCCAGGCTGTTCCCTTCCCTTGAGTATTTCTCCCTCCTTCCCTCATGTATCTGCATATACATTTGAATGCACAAATGTCCAAACAAAATTATATCTTATTCCCAAAAATACCTACTTTTTTAAGAAAACAGGCCCTAAATGATCCAGTCTGACTTTAGTACATCCCCTTAGATAAAAGCAGGAAATCTGTATTCTGTGAATCAAAAATGATTTAAAGATTTCAAGAGTTTTTCATAATTTGTTTTGAGAGAAAAATGATTAAGTGAACAACACAAATTTAACCCCCGAGGATTCATTCTGTAAACTGGCATAGCTAAATTGAGGTCAGTCAGGTAGAAGCAAAGTTTTATATCATTTAAAAATGAAAGCAATGCTCAAATTTATGTGCACAAAAAGTGATGGGCAAGGAGGTAACAAAAAAAAGATATAAATAAGTCTGTTTTTCTGTTGCTGTGATAAAAGGGCATACCAAAAGCAATGTAAGAAAGAAAGACTTTATTGTGACTTATGGTTTAGGAGGGCTTGATTCCATAATGACAAAGAAGTCTTGGCATGGCAGCAGGAGTAGGAATCTGTTGGGTGACATTTTCATGGACACATAGTAAGGAGACAGAGCAAGCAAGAGAGTGAGTGAGTGAGTGAGAGAGAGAGAGAGACAGACAGACAGAGACAGAGACAGATAGACAGATAGACAGATAGACAGATACCGAGAGAAAGTGAGCAGGGAGCAGGGCAATACAGCAAATCCTTTGCCCGGTATTGTATTTCTAAAGGTCCCATAACCTTTCCAAACAATGTGACCAAATGGAGACCAAGTATCCAAATACATGAGCCTATATGGGACATTTTTCATTCAAACTCATGGAGTTGGTGATCTTTAATGTGATCTTTAATCTACCCTGTGATGTAGACTGTTTTCTATGTAGAGTTGAAGTCAAGAGACTGGGCCCATGCGACTCTTGTCAGGGATAACAGAATAGCATTGACATTCAATACAGTTTTATCAAATGGAAGAAGAAAAAGTTTTGGATGATGACAGTCTTCACGATGAAATAACATTGTGAATGTTGGAACTCATACAAGAGGGAGAAGTTGGGCATTTTAACCTCTCTATTCTTACATTTTGGTGACCACAAGCAGGAGAAGGGACCTTGAAAATGGGAAGTTCAGAGATCTGGGTCATCTCCAAGAAGATTTCATTTTACCTATAGTAGCAAGCACACTTACAATGCATTGCTTTTGGTTCCGTGGATTTGGCTCTTAGAGGACTCAGTTTCTCTTATGATGTAAACTGCGCCATGTAAAGGCAGCACAGACATAGGTTTCACTTTTTATGAACTCCAATTCAGAATGGCTCCTTTATCTGACTGTGTCGCTGTCTTGGTCTGTCTCTTTCTTCCCATTTTTGAATTTTTGGGACAATCTTGGTATGTTGCCCAAGCTGGGCTCAAAATTGTAATCTGCCTCCCTCAGACTTTTGGATGAGGGAGTTATAACCATGTGCCACCACACCCAATACAAAGCATGAGTTTTTGGTTGGGAAGCCACGGGAGAAATAGTTCTCAAATATCAGTGTTCAAAAATGATACAGATTTGTACCATCATTTCCTCTGGCTGATAGAGGCAGCAGTCAGCTTTTCACTCACCATTAATGACCTTATTGGTCACACAGTTTTCTTCTAGCAACCTATTTATTTCTTTCCCATTCTTCGTATAGACATAATTTCAATGCATACAATTCCCTTTTGGAATTTCTGGTGTTGAGAATCAAACCTATGGCCTTGGTTGTGGTAGGAAGGCACCTCACCAGTGAGCCATTGCCTAGGTTCCATCTCTCATTTTCTCTGCTTCTTGAGTACTTCTTTAAAACCTGCTTATTGTGCTATCTTTGATTCATTATCATACACTTGAGAGCATGTATGAAACGTATCCACCACTGCCCTCCCCCCCCCACATTGATCAAAGAAAGAGCTCAAAATGCAGGCAGGTCCTCAGGCATCCCCAGCCTGGCTGGCATAGGAAGGGACTTTTGAGTCTGGATACTAGCTACAACATACTAACAGAGCAGTCATCAACTAGCTTGTTTCCTGTCCTGTTTTCATAGGTTCCCTTCTAACACAGCAATTTACATATCTTATGCTTTGTTTCTTTCAAATTGTGTTTATTTGTCTTGTTTATCTAACAAATTATTTGCAATTAGTCCCATTACATGAGACCTCTAATTTCCCCACTGCTTGAAAGAATGGACATTTGGATTCATTCCTCAGAGATGCAATCATTGACTAATGTTTTCTTCATACAAATAAGTAGCTAGGTATGGCATTCTAAATATTTAATCAAAAAAATATCATTAATACAGAACAAAAATGTCACCAGGAAATATTTTCAGGAGGATTTGTTTCTAGTTTCTTGTCTGTAATTCTTGACAAAGACTGTAGAATCAGCATCCTACCATCCTTTATGGCAAATGTGGGGTTTTCACTGTAGTATAAACTTTCCACGGCTGCAAGGGAATATTATAAATACCATGAAAGGAAAGATCTATTTGTCTCATGCATTCAGTGCATGAGAACTTAGTCACATCACTTTAGACCTGTGGTAAGGCAGAGCATCATGGTGGAACACATGGCAAAAGAATACATAATGGGGTGCATGGAGATGTAGGAGAGGATAAAAGGATGGGCCAGGGTCCTGATAGACACTGACACGCACACTCCCAATGACCTATTCCCTCAATTTTTTCCCCATCCCCAAGAGTTTCTACCTTTTCCTGGTAATTCCATATGCCACACTGGCTTCAGCCATGATTAAGATCCAAACCACCCACGCGCTATGACCAAGAGCATGGTCACATTTATTTCTCCAAATCCATTTCCACTCACGTTTTCTTTGAATTTTCTTTAGACAATATCCCAGCATAATTCTCTGCATCTGTAATTTATCTAACATTATAAAGTCTCTGTGATCCATATACTAACTTTTCTTAAATACAAGTAGAATTATATATTGGGGGAAAAGAGCTGTGTGCAGTGGTATTTGAAAAAGATGCAGTTCTCGACATGACATGCAGGGCTCTTATGATTTGACCTGTGCTGAGCTCTGGGTCTCATCTTGTGTCCTTTTTCGCCGTGGGTGAGAAGAGCTCCATTAGATTCTCTATGAGAATTTGACTCTCAAACTCTCTGTCACCTCTCTGCCTTCCCTTACATGTGGTTACTTCCTTCTGTCTCTGCTATTCTTTTCTCTCTTGTTACTCTTCAAAAAAAAAAAAAAAAAAAAACAACTTCAGTCTCAATTTTAACTCTGAGGTCTTCCCTTATACTATAGTTAGAGGTGTTTTTTTTCTCTCCTCTTTTATATTGCTCCTCACAATGTTTTATTTAACTGTCTGGTTTTGTTCTGAGAGAGGTTAGATATCCAGGAGCCATGAAAGGATTTATCTTCCCTGTGTGGCCCAATCCTTTTTGTTATTGTTAAAGCAGAAAATCAATATGGTTCAAGATTAGCACCAGGTGACCCAGTTTTTCTGTTGGGAGATGACTTAGCTAGCTTGGATCACTGTGGATAAAGCAAATCGCTGCTGCTGTTACTTGATGGCCACAGTGACTCCACTTTCTTAGGATACTGCTCCATCTATGTACTCTGTCCTCCAGTCTTCAGTCTTCTTTCAGTGTTCAGAGAGGAGTTGGAGTTTATTTTTCATTCTCTCCCCCCATGTGTATGGTATGTGCACATGCATATAAGTATGTGAATGGTCCTATGCATGTGTGAGGTATATGTACACATGTGAGCATATGGAGGCCCAATTCATGTTTCAAATCTTCCTAGATCATGCTTTCATCTCATTACTTGAGGTATGGCCTCAAACAAACCTAGACTCTCTGGTTAGGATTGATAGACTCCTTAGCTAGCTAGGTAGCTCAAATGGTCCTCTGTCCATTTTCCTGGTCTGGAATTATAAGCAGGTCACCACACCCACACAACATTTAAATGTGCTCTGGGATCTGAGCTTGGGTACTCTTGCTTGCACAGAAAATGCTTATATGCTGAGCCATCTGCCCAGTCACAGAATGGAGTTTAGAGATCATTCCCCAGATTATTTAGTTTCCTAGAAACTCCTGGTGAGATAGGCTTCAGTGGGTTGCCAAGGACCACATCATCTGTCTTAGGACATTCATAGCAATTAGCAGTGCCCTCTCCATCCCTAGGTTTCCTCCATCTGTGTCTTAATGCTAGTTAGCAACTCTCCTTATACTACATGCTTGAAATTAGAATTGTGGCTCATTTTACTTATTTAGGACCAAGCTTTGGACATGCTAGGAAGGAACTTCACCACTGAACATTTCCAGAACTGTTGATAGTATTTAGAGACAGGATCTTGCTTATATTGTTCAGGCTAGACTTGAATTTGCCACCTTCCTGCCTTAGCCTCCTGAGTAGCTTCACTCCTGGCTGTTGTAATAAAGGGAATTGCCTTCTGTGTTTTTAAAGAAGTTTCCATAGTTTCTGTTGCCCTTAAGAAGAAGGCCAATGTAAGACCTTTTACATGCCCCTTTAACCACAAGTTCCTCTGAATCACTCATAGTACCCTCTTCCCGGCCATGCTGCAATGATGCTCTAGACAAATTCAAACTGTCCTCTCTGTTGACAGGTTCTATATTCACTCTTACTATTTTCTTCCCTGGGCAGATCCTGGACCAGTCTTTATTCTCTAGCCCTGCTCTGCCTCTTCTCTTACATTCTTTCTCTATGCTCCTCTTTTTGAGCTACCAATGTGAAACAGATCCTTCAGGTTTGTCTTTGGAACATTATTATTATTATTATTATTATTATTATTATTATTGTGTGTTTGTGTGTGTGTTGTTCTGCATAGCAAGTCTACTTTTCAGTGTTCTTGGTATTCATGGTCCTTTCTACTGTTTGCATGTACCTAAATTTCCCACCTTAGAACTTAAATTTTAAGATGATGGCACCAAGTTAGGTGCCTTAGAACATAAGTGGGCCACAGGGGCTTTGTGTCATGATTCAAATGAATGCCCTTATGAAGGGAGTTTCAGAGAGAAGCCTTCTTGTCCACTCTGACTTGTGAGGGCACAATAGTCTCCTCTTCCTTTCCAGAGATGGTAGACAGGCAAGGCAAGCCCTTACCATACACTGATACTGTCGGCATCTTACCATTCTCAAACCCAGAGCTGTGAGAAAGATGGAAAGACTCCTGGTGGATTAGGTGTTCTCTATGGCAGACTGGACTGGATTGTCTGACACATGTGGACTACATAGGTTCTATATATTTGAAAGAAAAAAGAGGCCATGAATTTGAGAGAAAACAAGGGGCACGGTATATAGGAATAGTTGGAGGGAGGAGAAAGGAGGGGAAAGGTGATATGAGTATATTTTAATTTCAAAAACTGAAAGGAATATTTTTTAAAATGCCCTCCCCCAAATGTGTAATCAGCTTTGAGGTAGGCAATGATGGAAGCTGGACCATAAGGACTCAGAAGGAGACAAAAACTGTGGGGAGAGTCTTACCTCGTTGGACTATTATTGCATGAGCGATTGAAGTTGTAGTATTGAAATAATACACACAGTGAAGGCAGTTCTAAGATCTCATATACAAATAAAAGTACAGTGTTAGCAACTGGCCAAGAGGCCATTTTTGTTAACAAGTGGCAAAAAATGTGGCCAAATTGTGCCTGTGTCCTACAATTGTGTGGAAAGAAAGATGTATGAGCAATGAAATTTGAATTTTTGGCAGTAGAAATCTCTAAGATGTTTTGAGGGTTCTGTATGGCTTCCCTTGGCTGCTTACTAGAAAGTGTAAGAGGAGAGAAATGAATTAAAGATGTAATTTATAGTCAAAAAGGATGCAGAACTATAAGATTTAGAAAGTTCAGGCTCATCAGCTGATAAATAATGAAGAGGAGTATTCATGAGGGAGGAACAAGGCATCAAATGAATATTTGATAAAGAAATTAGTGTAACTATAAGGAAAACAGAAGCTATTTATCAAGACAATGGAAGAATGACCTCCAAGGCATATAGCCGTGTTGGAGACCACCACCACCTAGAGGCCAAGAAAACTAGGACCTTGAGGATATAATGGTTTTAATAAGGGATTTAAGGAAGTTATGAGGATCTGGGGTTCTTTGTATAGCTCAAACCTTTACATTCTGTATTTGAATGCAGTGCTTATTAATTGTCATTTTTATGACTTACATCGTCCAGAATAACCCATTTGGAATATTGAAGCCATAAATATGGGTCATGTCCATAAGAAGCTTACTCAGCATTTATGAAAAAAAGCATGGATTCTTGAGAGATGCTATTTCCACCTGATTTCAAAGAACGCTCCAAGGTATTTTAGGAAATAGACAGAGAACTGTCACATGTCACATGTCACATAGGCCATTGCTAAGATTTCCTACAACTGCAATGTATAGAGAAGCTAAGCAAGCAGGCTCCCTAACTGCTTAGCCACGGTATGCAGTGCCATTCTGGGAGAGTTGTAGAGGTTCAACTCCAAAGAAGAGGGATTCTGTGCAGGCTTTGCCTGCAGAAAACACAGGGGCAGTTCCCATTTAGTTCATTATCAATACCTGCGCTAGTAAATATATAGGACACAGAAGCTCAGAGAATTCTTAAGCCCTAAGTCTTTTTGTAATTGATTGATTTTAATTAGCATGCAATGTATTAGTTCTCATTATGACATTCTCAAACAAAATTGGTTGTAGCCGACTATCCTTCCTTCTCCCCTCCCTCACCTTTCTTAGCACTCCTTTCTTCTAGTCCTGTTTCAGACTTCAGGTTGCATGGTGATTTGAATGAGGAATGTCCCCAGTGGGTTTACACATTTGAACAGCTGCTCTCTGGTTGGTGGTGGTGATGTGGAGGTGGTGGAACTGTCAGAAGGAGGAGCCTCGCTGGAGGCTGCGGCACGGTGTGGGAGTTTCTAGTCTTCTTCCACTTCTAGTTTGTCCTCTCTGCCTCATGTTTGAGGTTGAATATTGAATCCTGGAGCTGAGTTCCTGCTGTCACACCCCCTACTCCAGTTTTGGGATGTCCCTCTAGAATGCCAAACACAAACAAACCCTTTCTTCCATGATTTGATTTTGTCCATGGTGCTTTATCACAGCAACAACAAGTGACTAATACAAGCCATATAAATATGTATGTATGTATGTATGTGTGTATACACATTTATATATACATATATATGAGAGAGAAAGATTAAATATTAGGATCTCATATGAGAGAAATTACATGATTTTTATCTTTCTTAGTCTAGGTCACCTCTCTTAATGTAAGTAAGATACAGATCTTCCTTTTACTGTACATTTCATAACTTTATTTTTTTTTACAGGAAAATTCTATTATATTTATGAATCACATTTTCACCATTCATTTAACTCTCAATGGACATCTAAGCTAGTTACATATCCATGCTCTTTGCTGTGCACAGAGCTTCAGTAAAGATGGGTGTCTCTGTAATAGAGTAGTGAGCCCTATAGGTCCATGTGCAGGAGTGGCTTAGCTGGGGTAGCTAACAATTCTACTTTCAGGTTTTGGGAAAACTTCCATAGTGGTTTTCATAGTTGCTGTGCTTCACACACAGTGGCCGTGCTTCACACACAGTGGCCGCGCTTCACACACAGTGGCCGTGCTACACACACAGTGGCCGTGCTACACACACAGTGGCCGTGCTACACACACAGTGGCTGTGCTTCACACACAGTGGCCGTGCTACACACACAGAGTGGCCGTGCTTCACACACAGTGGCTGTGCTTCACACACAGTGGCGGTGCTTCACACACAGTGGCTATGCTTCACACACAGTGGCTGCTCCACACTCCTACCAGCAGTGAATAAGGATCATTTCCCCACATCTTTACCCACGTTTGTTGTCATCTGTTTTCTTGACGACAGCTATTTTGACTGGGATGAGATGGTGTCTTAAAGTAGTTTTAATTTATAGTTCCATGATGGCTAGGGGTATTGAAAACTTCTAAAATGCTTACTGATCATTTGACTTTCTTGTTTATTTTTGATTCATTGAAAGTTCCACACAGCTATACACATTTTGATCAAATGCATTCACCACTACCTCCCTCAAATTCCTTTTAGTTCCCCATACTCTGTTTCCTCTCCAACTTCATAACGTCTTTTTATTGTTATTAATAACTCCCTGAGCATGATTAGTGCCACTCATATGTTCATGGTTACGTGCCCATCCACAGGAATATGAGAAAACTATCAATAGCACTTTTCCCAAGATGAGTGACATGCACTCAGCAGCCACCAACCACCAATTGCTCTGCTGCCATGGGGGAAGCCTTCCGGAGTCCCCCTGTCTATGATAGAATTTTGTCTGGAATGAACTTGTACAGATAATCACAGCTGCTGGGATTCTGTGTGCAATAGCCATCATGTCCAGAAGTCAGCATTTCATCAATGTCTCTTCCCTACACACTGCCCCTTAGATTCCTTCTTTCCCCTCTTCTATGATGCTCCTTGGACCTTCTATGATGGGAGATTGATACAGGTGATCTATCTACAATAGAACCCTCAATTTTATTTATATTTGGCACTTTGACAAATGTGAGTCTCTGCATTGATACACTGCAAAAAAGAAGCTTCTCAGACACAAGTTGAGAGCAGCAAAAATCTGTGAGTATACACATAAATATACAGACTGTAGTTTGACAGCATGGTTATTTAACAAAACAGCAGTAGGTTTCCCTCTTGGGCACATTATCTTCACTGTGCTGGGTTTTACACCAGGGTTATACAGCAGGCATGAAATCACCCCTATGGAGCAGGCCTCATATTCAATCAGAAAGTGGTTGATTATGTCCATAAATATCATGCCACGATTGTACCACTAGGCCCATTTTGCCATCAAGTTAGTATTATATCATTCAGAGTCCATTGCTGAGTATCAACATCAGTGTTTTTCTTCCTCCAGCAGAATGTATAGCATCTTTTGGTACCATGGAAACTAGCAAGCAGGGAGAGAGTTTCCTGGCCAGTTTAAGGTTGGTTTCTCTGTCTTGCAATCAAAATGAGTGATATCTTCAGCAATAGGATGTTACTGTTGGATGATACTTTGTGTGTGTTCTGACAAATAAAGCTTGCCTGGAGATCAGAGGGTGGAGCTAGCCACTAGTTAACCATAGAGGCCAGACAGTGGTGGCACAAACCTTTAATCTCAGCACTTGGGAAGAGGAAGCAGGGAGATCAGGAGTTCAAGGCTACCCTGGGCTGCTTGAGATTGAACCAGTCTAAAAGAGAAACAAAGCCAGGTATGATAGTGTACTCCTTTAATCCCACCACTTGGGAGGCTTATGTCTTTAATCCCAGCACAATCGGGAGGTGGAAACAGGAATATAAACAGGAATATAAGGCTGGTGGAGACAGGCTCTTGAAGCCCGTTCAGTCTGAGGATTTGTAGAGACAGAATCTCCCCCATTCAGTCTGAGGATTTGTAGAGACAGGATCTGCCCATTCGTTCTGAGATTTTTGTGGAGGTAAGAAGTCTCTAGTGGCTGGCTGCTCTGCTCCTCTGATCGTTCAGCTTTCACCCTCAATATCTGAATCGGGTTTTTATTGTTAAGACTGATTAGGATCACGCTTCATATTACCATTTAGTCATAATAGCCAACCAAGGGCAATGGCAACAGCCTGTTTTGTTTTAGATGTTTCATAGCCAATAACTCATTTGGAGGTATCTCATGCTTGCCACGGAGATCTTCATCAAAATATTCATTATCTTCTCAGATATATATGTGTGTGTGTGTGTGTGTGTGTGTGTGTGTGTGTGTGTGTGTGTATTTACCCTACAAACTGATGGATTTTATAAACGATTCTTCATATATCCTAAGTTTTGGCCAATGCACAATCTAACTTCTTCTTCTCCTCCTAGTCCCCATATTCCACTTAAAGCTTTAAGTCCAGAAATATTTGCCAGATATACATCTAACATAGGATTAATGTCTATCATTTAGAACGAACTAAAAGGTACATAAAGAACCCAGTTAAAAATCAGTTATGAAACTAACAAAATAACAAGAAAAAACAGATTTCAAAGCATGAAACACAAAGGCTGGCAAACACTTTAAAAAGTATGCAACATCTTTAGCCACCAGAAAATGCAGAATTAACCTTCGATGAGATTCCATCTCACCCCAGGAAGCATGACCAAGTTTGGAACTACAAATGACAGCAAATGATGCTGTGGAGGTAAGGAAAACAGACCCCTCATGCCAGTTAGTTGGATAATAAACTAGATAAACTAAGGCAACCACTGTGGGTGTCTCTAAACTGAATAAATGAATGAATGAATGAATGAATGAATGAATGAATGAATAAATAAAATAGAATTACCACATTACCTAGCTGTATCACTCCTGGGCATATCACCAAAGTATTGTATATCCTACTGCAAGGATACCTGCACATTCATGCTCGTAGAAGTTCAATTCAAAATAGTTAAGAGCTGGAATGAACCAAGATGTCCATCAACAGACGAATGGATAAAGAAAACATGATACATGTACATAATGGAATACTACTCTCTGTAAAGAAAAATGAAATAACAAAATTTACATGTAAATAGATGGAATTGCAAAAAAAAAAAAAAATGATACTGAGTGAAGTCACCCTGACACAGAAACTCAGATGCTCCCTTCTCTCTTTCATAGGTAGATCCCAGCTTAAAATCCTTTGTTTCCTATGCTTAACCTGGAGTAAATGTGGAAGCCAGAGAACTTGAAATGGGCCACTGGGAGTAGAGATACCTTAAGGGAGAAGAGATAATAAAATATAGATAAAATGAAAGAGAGAGAAAAAAAAACCACCAGGAGTATAAATGTTAGAGCATGAAGAGGAGTAGGAGATAGGAAATGGGATATTGGCAGAAAGAATGAAGGAAAAAAACTAAATAGAAATCTATATTCTTCCAACTCAAGAAAAATTCAATTATAGAGAATAATAGAGCAACTCCATTGAGAACAATCTGCTGATTTCATTAGCCAATTTGTTGATTGGTAGCACTTTCATTAAGGTTTTTTTTTTTTTAATATTATGTGTTTGTCAGGGGGTGGGTGTTTTGCTTATCTGTATGTCTGTGGTGGTGAAAATGGATATCCTTATCTCAGTCTATATTTTAGAGGAAATGTTCTCAGTTTTTCTCGTGCTAAGATTTATTGTTTGCCTCTATGGGCTTTGCTCTTACTTGGGAGCCTTTTCATACCCTTTCTTTTTGGCTGTGTCTCATTGTTAAGAGTGTAAATGTTTATCCTACACTTGGAAGTATGTAATCTGTTTGCATTTACAGGATTACAGCTAGAGTAAGTTTGCCCCATGATGGCTCACACCTTGGGTTTCACCCACATCTGAATTAGTTGACACTGAGGACACATATTTTCTAAGTTAATGCTGGTTGGAATTATTGGGATAGGGTGAATGCAGTTTATATGTGAATCGTGAGTTCAAGGGCAGAACTGAATTGTTTGAATCCTGGTGCCTTCCTGCATTCATGCATTGTAATGGAGGGTGATGGTATTAGGAGGCAGAATGTTTAGGAGATGGGTCAGTCATGGGTCCATTGATGGCCTTATACATGAGGCCTGGAGATCTTCATCGTCTTTTCACTTTGTGAATACACTACAGGATGTCAGTTCACACAGGTTGAAGCTTTTGTCTTCGCTTCCCTCTGCCATGTCCTCACATCATTCCCCTCCTCTTCAGAGGATGAAGAAACAAGGCATCATCTTTGTGCAGACTCTTCCAGTATCTGTCCTAAATTTTTCTTAGATAACTGAAGCACAAGAACTGTGGGAAGCAAATTTTAATTATTTATAAATAATCAACTCCATTTTTTTGTAACTTCCAGAGCTGACTAGGACAATTATCATCTTCTAGATAATTTTTCACTTGCACAGGACATTTTATCTCTCTCTACTGACTTTTAAGTAGAAGCTAATCAAATATTTTGTGATTTGGGTTAATTTTTTTAATTATACTTATTGTTTCTGAATTATCTTTATTCATAAGGTTTATTCTATTATGTCAATTATTCAAATATGTTAGGAATCACAAGGTAAAACCAAAACATATGGTAATGAAATAGGAAAGAAACAAGCTGGGCATGATGTCATGCACTATAGTCCTAGATGCTGGGATACCTGAAGCAAAAAGTTCTCTTAAGAGCATGAATTCAAAGTTAACCTGATAGCATAGCAAGAGCTTGTCAAACATACAAGCAAGCAAGCAAATAAACAAACAAAAAATACTACTGGCTGTGTATCTGTGTATTATCTTGACTTGGTATGAAAAATGAACATGGGGTTTCCACAAACAAATTAATTTGTGGAGACAAATTAATTAGATAATGAAGAAGAAAATTATTCCTTGAAAAATGAATACATTTTTAAATGCTGATTTTAAAGTCTTAATAACCAAGGATTCGAATAAATAAGTCTTCAAATAGAAAATTATATGAAAATATAATCATTGGTCTCAATAGTTAATTTACTTCTAAATTTTCAATATAAAAATTATTCATAGAAAACATGACTGGGATAATCTTATTTTGATTAAAACAAACAAACAAGAAACTCCACCAAGAAAACACAGTCTTGAGGAAACTATAACATTGATAAAAATGTCTACTAAGGTTAAATTGAGGCTGTAGAATTACTAAGAAAGTATTTTACTTTTACTTTTTCACTTCATCATCATACACAATTCATGCTTTCACAACCAAAGTTGCCTCTATTACAACCATTCATGGTCCTGGGGAATCATGCACACTTACTCACACAGACTGAGAACCAGTCCTTTGCGTTTCGTGCTCAAACAAAATATTATGCTTGTATTTTCAATTAAAGAGGTGTTGTTAAAAGCTTATTTTTTTCCACTCTGCCTCTTAGCCTAACAGTTAAACAGTCTTTGTTTATTAAATGAATCTCACTCTTGATTTATGAGACAGGCCTTGTGTATCTATTTCTACTACCTCATGTGCTCTATAACTTGATTATAGTATAATTACAGCACAAAGCAAAGGAAGGAACATTTTTTATTCTGTTTGTGAGACTTGAGCCTATTGACATATGGCTTATAGAATAGTGAGCTATTTAATATGACTTTTTCAATAACCCCCAAACCATATGAGCATACCTGTAATACTCATCTGATTAGATCAAAGGGTTAGCCCAGTTTGGAAAGCCCTAATTATGCATAGCTCCTAAGTACATAATACCTGGTAAGCTACTTGGTTAATGAATTGAAATTATTGATTAACGTTGTGAATGTCCAGAGTGAATCTTAAGCTTTCAAGAAAAGTACTTTATATTTGCCTTTGATCTGTTAGAACCCTGCACTACATGATTAGAATAGTCAATCACAGTGTTTTGAATACATTGCCACGAGGTAATGATTACTCTTTGAGGAGGTGAGAATGTTCCAGAAGAGAAAGGATGATATGCTCTATGCTGTTCTCTTTTTACTTCTGTATGATGGCCACTACTACTTGAACTGACTACATGTTTTGCTCTGTGCCATGCCAGGATGTCTTATATCACTCTTTCAACAGTGTATGCAGGCACTAATTTTAAGGGATGAAATGTTTTTACCAGTTTAGGGTTGAGTATATCCAGTATGGTACAGCATGAATAGTAGATTAACCTGAGTAGACAAATGAAGATAAAACGCTTCCCAGGACTCTTTGCTAGTGAAGAATCTGACTCCATATCTTGAGAATTGACACTGAAGTGGACATTTGACAAACACTAAGCAAGTTGCTTTAATGATCAACTCTTGGTAACTTCTGAAATATTCTCATTGTTCACAAATTTATTTAGTAACTGAAAGTAAAATTTTCTGCTAAGAGAAGATGCCATATACTTTTTTAAAAAACCCTTTGAATGGTCACATTTTTCACATTTACCTCTATTGTCTAACATCTATAGTAAAATCTTAGGGAAAACATTTGCCTCATGAATTTATGAATGACTTTATTCACTTTTATGACATCTGTAGGACTTTCCATTTTCCTGTAGGTTGGTTTTTCTTCAGAAAGAAAATCAGATAAAAAGTAGACTTTGCCTTTTGTAATACCTGCTTCAAAATACTTTGATGTGTTGGGTGATAAATCATATAGTAGTAGGAGCAAGAGTGGTTAAGATGAAAGTGCCTTTGTTTTGAAAATACAGATTCAGTAGGTACCATTTTAGATGTCTCCATAACCAGCAGGTCAGATGAAGAGTTCAGAAATGCAGGTCAGCTATAAAAGAGGGTCTCTGTCCACACTGACAGGAACAGCAGGTTAATGTGAGCACAAGGCTTCTCATTTCCCAGAAGTATCTCCTCATCTATCTTTGTAGCACCCACTCTAAATTGCAGGTGTCTAGTCTAAGACTTTGATCTGAGAGGAAATGGACATAATAACCTATTTAAGTATAGATTAAAATTAAAATTTCTAAATTCATGTACATATTTAGGTACAATTGAAAGCAGATTAGTAAATGACAAGAATGAATGAAACCCTCACTCCATGTCAAATGTTGTACTAGTATCTTATATTTATTACCTAATTAAATACTTAGTGGAAACAAACAATGCAAGTATTGTTTCTATTTTTAAAAGCAGGAAGTAGATTATAATCATTAGATTGAGTTAACACTGGTGAGAGGTTAGAAACAACATCTAAAACTTTAAGAGAGGTTTTTTTCTAAAGACAACACATGAAAAATGGAAGAAGAATTAAAGTAAAAACACCCCACAAGAAGAAACCTTAATCGTCAATATATTTTTAAAGAGATAGACAAACACTTTAGTAGTCACAGAAGTGTTCATTAAAGGTATTTAGAGATGTCTATAAAGTGATAATGCTCATAAAAATTGAAATTCTGATAACATCTGGAGCAAGAAAGAAAGTGGGAAGCTCTTTATTCACTTTGGTTCAGAAAAGCCATCATTTTGAAATTTAGGGATTTTAAACTTTATTGAAATAAAGTAGAGACATACCATATGACTAAGCAGTTTCTAGCAGGTACCTGGTGATTCTTGTCCCTTCTGGTCTCTTTCTGTTTCATACCCTCAGGAAGGTGCTGCTGTAGTTCTGCACTATGATGTTCTACCATGAATGGAACCTACCACACCCCAGTCAAAATCAATTCTTCTCTTACCCTGTTCTCTTGGGACTTTTACTGTTCCTAATAAAGGATAAAGGTGACCACATAATAGACCTACCATATTCCACACATTGACTCTAGAGCTCAAAAGAGTGTTTCTTCAAATGGTGAGAATAAAATTTACTCCCACTGCCTACAGAGGACCCCTGCTGCTTATGGTCACTGACAGATGAGGAACCTGATCTACTTGTTAGCTTTATTGCAACAGAGTATCAGCTTTCAGTTAGTATCTGAGATATCTGGGATAAACACATGTATAAAGAGAAAGATTTACTTTCTCTGACTTTTTTTTTTTTTGAAGTTTTAGATGCCTGGCCCATTGACCTTTTACTCATATGGGGAGTCAATACTTCAAACCGAGGGAGCATGAGAGAACGCAATGCTCACCAAGTGATGGTCACTAACAAAGAGGAAGGAGAAGAAACTGGAGATCCTTTGAAGGCAAGCCTCCAATGCTTTAACCCATTCTTAGTAGGTGCCACCTCTTCAATGTTCTCTCATATCCCAGTAGTGTCATAGAATGAGGAACCAGCCTTGGCACATAGGCTTTTAGGGTGTGAAAATGTTTAGGAGTCAAGACATAGGTCTAGAGAAATGTTTTAGTGGCTAAGATTGCTTATTGCTCCTGCAGAGGACATAGATTCAGTGTTTTTAAACTTCTTTATTGAATCTTTGGGGGTTTCACATCATGCACCCCAATTTTGTTTACCTCCCGGTAAACAACCCAGTTTACCCAACACTCCAATATCCCTGTTGCAATCCCACCACCATGAAAGAAAGCAAAACAAAGTAAGCAAGCAAGCAAGCAAAGAAAAGCAAGAACAAAAACAAAACAAAACAAACAAAAAACAATAAACTGTAACAGAACAAAAACCACACCAGAAACAGAAAAAACTCTGCTTCTTCTTCTCTCCTGACTTTCCATCACCTCTTCATCCCTCCTGATGGCATTGGAGGCTTTGGTGTGTCATATAGTCTACCCTTTTGTCCCATCAGCTCGACTGGCAACTGTTCATTGCAGTGAGTCATTGATCTGGTTCAAGGCCTCTGGTTTTTGGTACACCATCCTCACTGGATCCTCACCAAAGCTCTTCTGGGGTATCCTATATCTTAGAGATCATGCAGGCATTGTTCCAGAGGATCAGTACTTTCATGAGCTCCAGCAGGACCTAGATGGGGTAGATGCTAGGGTGGGTCCACCCAAGACCCAGTTGTTGATCTGGGTGTTAGCCATGCAGGTCAGATCAAGCCACTGGGGCCGCCTGCCTCAGGTGTGGTTGGTAGGATCAGCTGCCCTATATGCATGCCCTCAGGGTAGGACCCTGGACCCCAATAAGGTCCTTAACAAGAGCTTGGTCTGGATGTCGCCACTGTCCCCAGTGGCAGCATGGTCTCGAGGCACTAATAACTTGGCCCGTGATCTTGGGTCTCTGCATGGCCTTCGATAGCAACAGGAGCATCAGACATCAGCACAGTAGGGCCATGGACCCTAGCATGGCTCTCAGCCACAGCTCAGGCCCAGACTAGCCATGTCATTGAGTAGCGGCGCAGGCCATTCAAACATGGATACATCCTGATCTTCGGACAACAATCTGGACTCAAGTGCCTGGTTTGACCCTAGGCTTCTTCATGGTGCTCGGAGAACCAGGGCCACATATGTAAATCCAGACGCTGGCTGCTACAGGACCAGCGACCAAGACATGGCCCTCGGTGGCAGCCTGGACCCAGGCGGTAGAACAGACCACCCATATCTGAGGCGTGCTCCCCATGACTCCACTCAAGCTGTAGGCTCCGGCCTAGATCCTGGGCCTCTGGGTGGGCCCTAGTGGCAACCTGTGTCCCTGAGTTCAACAGAGATCCTAGCTGCAGTAGGATTATGGACTCAGATATGGCCTCATACAGCATCTTGGCTCTATTGACATCCTTGCTCCGAGTGATAGCTCCGGTCACTCAAATCAGGGTGGCTCTGATAGCAGCATGACCCCTGGACACCAATAAGCCCAGACCCCAGGCTTCATGTGGCCTTTGATGGCAGCATGGGGACATGGGCATCAACATAGACCTTAGCTGTGGTAAGTTCAGGGGCACATACATGGCTCTCAGCAGCAGCCTAGGCCTGGTTGTTACCATGGCCACAGATGACAGCAAAGGCCGCCCAGATCAGTATGGCCCCAATGGCAGCATGGCTCCTAGACCTGAACTTGGACCCAGGAGGTGGCCCAGCCCACTGGAGTCAGCTTGACATACGATGGCAACAGGAACCATGGATATCAACACAGACCCTGTAGACTACTGTAGGACCTGAGACCCACACATGGCCCTTGGTAGCAGCCTGAGCCTGATATCACAATGGTCCCAGGTGGTAAAGAGACCTCCCTCCTCAGTCATAGACCCAGATAGCAAGCTGGCCTCCAACGTCTGCCCAATCCTCTTCATCTATCTTCTTCCTTTATGTATTTTTCCTTGGCATATGAACTGCCCAGAGCCATTCCCTGGCGGTGGATGGGTCCTGAAGAGGGTATAAGGAATTGGCAGGAGAAGAAAGTAAGCCAGGCCATGGTGGTTGGGAGAATCTTGTAGCCTGACTAACTAGCAGCCAGAGTGTTTCTTTATTTATACAGAATTTAGTTAGCAGGGATACATTCATGATGTTCCAAAACATAGATCATATCATTTTTGTTTTTGGACATGTGTTTCACTTCCTTTTGCTCATCTTTTAGTCATCATTAATAAACTATGACAGAACAGAGTTATCATTTCCAATCATTTCCCTCAAGTTTTGACCTCATTAATAAACAGAGTTATCATTCTTACTCATAAACCCATAACCCAATTTTTGAGAATCTAGACGCATATGGCAGCCTGTGCTCAGGCTGGTTGTTTTGGTTGCTTCAAGGACATTAGACCAAAACAAAATCTTCAACCACCCTGGGCATTTTGCCATGTCCCAAGCAGTGTATTATTAACTCTTAGTGGTCAGAGTGCCCAGGAAAAACCCTCAGGCTAAAGCTGCAGTTATTACAATCAATGTTCACATTTATATCCTTATAGAATTTGTCTATATGTCTAATCCTGGCATTCTGTTGTTCCTTGGTCATATGACATTATAGTGGCTCTACATGAGCTAACTTCTAAGAGAGGCAGGTCTTAACATCTCGTACTTTTATCACCTTTCCACTCCATAATTTATTTATCAGTATGTCTCTATGTAGGGCAGAGTTGTATGCCAAGTAATTGTCTGAGTGTATAGTGGGAAGAGACTTGTAATCTGAGCTGTGGCCAACTCCTCTAGCCCACCAGATCTTGTTGACCTTTCTGAATTTACTTTGTTTTGAATATCTTGTTCCAGTGTAAGTACAGAGACAGATGTTTCAATAATGTCTCATAGCCTCATGAAGAGACCTGTGGCTACTTTATGTGTCACAACCTCCAAGGCGTAAGGAAGACCTTCAAGTAGATAAGAATATCTCCCTCAAAGTGTGTGTGTGGGGGGGTTAGTATGTTCAGGACTTTCCTGGGTAAGCTTAGAAGCAGAAATCCTGGGAGAAGGCATAAATGATTCATAAGAAATTTTCCATCAATCCAACATCCCCAAATTGCACAAATATTAAAAGTGCCCCAAGTATGTAACAGGTGGAGATGAAAACCGAAGGTGGCATGGCAGCCATCATGTGGCTCATCTCTGCTGGATCTTTGTCAAGCAGCTGTGCTGGCTTTATGACTTCTGCCATTCCATTCAGATATGGCTGTGCCAATGAACCATTCTAATTCTCTTACGCACCTAATTCTCTGACCCTTATTTCCTTAAAATTAGGGGCCCACATGCCTGACCCAAGGACCTGGACTGGCTTTCTTCTCGCCTGCTGGGAAGGTCTGACAAGCTAGGCTCGGTCTCTAGATTCAGTTCTTAGCATCTACATGGCAGCTCACAACTACCTGCAATTCCAGTTCCAGGGAATCTTATGCCCTCTTCTGGACACCATGTGCTCACACACACTCATGATAATCATATAGGCAAGCAAGCACATACACATACCTATAAACAATTAGAAAATCCAAACTCTCTTTCTCTCTTTCTCCCTCCCTCATCCCCTCATCCCTCTTCCTCCATTCCTCTCTGTCTCTCTCTATTTGTGTGTGTATAACATTAAGTTTTATATATATAATGTATACATATATATATATATATTCACCTGAAGTTATATGTGCATAATATGCCTTACATAAGCCACAATTCTATATTAACTACAATAGATGTGTTGAAAATATAGCAAACTGAAGTGCTACCCAACATGCCAGGCTTGGATTTCTTTGGTTGAAAAATTGCTAATGTAAATGCTCGTGTATAGACATCTAAGCTATGGTCATGTTGCCTATTTCAAGGGCAGTCCCTTGAACATTCTGTAATTATGATATCCACACCTCAGGGACTGTGATGATTATAGAGAGAGCTATAGAAAACTCATGACTAGTTCACAACCTAAAATGATTCATGCACTTGCTTTATAGCCTGAAGAGTTACCAGATAACTTTGTCTAACATTTAAAACATACGATTTAAGATTTTTTGTCTTAGTAACTCACTTTGTTCACTTTGAAATTTTATTTTCCCCCTGCATTCAAAGCACATTTAAATGCATCTATAGATAAGATCATAATAAGCCTGCACAAAATGTCACAAAGAACAAAGCTGCATAGAGATAGAGAGAAATCCCTGCTTTAGTTTATGTAAATCTGCTTCTTTAAAAGCCAGATTTGTTACAAACACTGTAATATTTTCTAAAACTCCCATTACTGATAGAAAATGAGTTTTACAGCACAAGAAAATGAAACACAAATGCATAACCCCTTTGCATCCACATTCAATATAGTATTTTTTCTTAAAAGGAAACAATTTACATTTAAAATGTATAAGCATTAGATACACATGCAGAGATGTAGCGGTACCTGCTTTGCACCCTGAAGAGTGGCATTGCAGTTTTTTTCTAATCTGTATTACTATCTATTATCCAGTGCTTGTGTGAAAGCTATTTTAGCAATGTTATTTTAAAAATTAAATGATTATATTATGGCTCAAGCACATGTTGGATCTCAAACTCAATATCAAATATGGCTCTCTACCTCTGAGAGAAGTTTATAAGTTTCAATCCCAGACCAAAAGCACATTCAAGAGATGCGGAGAAGTCTTAATTTTAGTTTAAAGGTGTGGTTTTTCCTCAGATGGCAATTCTGTGGTATTGTGACAGCTACTCCATTCATATGCCAGCAGGCTACGATGAAGAAACATGTTTTTTTAATTTATTAAGAAATTTTATTATTCATTTTACATACCAATCACAGATCACCCTCTTCCCTCCTCCCATCCCTCCAACCCTCCCCCACCCAACCACTCACCCCCAATTCCCTCCTACAAGAAGGTAAGATCTCTGCTGAAGAAACATGTTTTTAAAGACATTTAAACTATAAGTGTTTCTCACTCTTTGCCTCCTGAACTTATCCCCTTTTCTACACAAAGGAATCTCTGCGAATTTCATTGTAGGACATATTATTTCCTGTGTCAGACTGTCTTGATGGAAGCTCTCTTAAGTGAAGTACCACTACATCACATTTGCCTTTCTTCATTTGTTTTGATAGACTTTTCCCTACCTCTTATAATACCTTTCATATTTCATCTGAACTGCTTCATTTTAAATCATACTTCAAAGTCGTATGAGAGAGAAATCCTTCCCTAGCCTTTTAGTTCAAAATATTTCTTATAATATTTGTATTTTACTCTTCTAATGCCAGTATATCTTTTAAAAATTTAATTATTTAATAAAAAGCAGAAGTTAGGTTGTTGGAATAACTATTTGAAAATGTTGCCGGGTGGTGGTGGTGCACGCCTTTAATCCCAGCACTCGGGAGGCAGAGGCAGGCAGATCTATGTGAGTTTGAGGCCGGCCTGGTCTCCAAAGTGAGTTCCAGGAAAGGCACAAAGGTATACAGGGAAACCCTGTCTCAAAAAACCAAAAAAAAAAAAGAAAGAAAGAAAGAAAATGTTGATATGTTGGTACTGTGGGAACATGCATGATATCAGCATATCAGACTTCATATAAGGTCTACTCAGCTCCTGAACTGGTCTAGGGTGGACCCCTGTGGAAGCCCATGCATCATTGCTGAGTGATAGCTTCACTGTGTCTCCCTTCTGTTACACTGGTCATCATCCTCACTTGACTCTCTGTGTTAAGGTCCCTATGTTTGTTGAGGCTGTCTCTACATCTGTATAGTGCTCCACATGGTGACTTGACTGTACCTAGACATGTATGAAATTCTTTAGGCACAAACTCTTGTAAAGAGATCAGATTCAGAAATTAAGGACTTAAGCATTTTCATTTTCTTCCAAGGAAATGTTTACTCAAGTCTCTAAGGTTAAGATAATTAAAAGAGTTTTTTTTCGTGAATTTTTCATTTCTGTTATATTACTCCTTTTCTTTAGATTGACTCCATTCATTCAAATTCTTGTTAAAAGAAATTAAAAATCTATAATCTCAGGTTATAGGATCAGATCACACACAGAACAGGCAGTTCTAAAGTTCCAAAGAGCCAAATTGAAAGTTCAAGTTGATTAAAGGAAATAATGGGAAACTATTAAGGCATATCTGTTGATTTATAAGAACCACAAAGCAAGGGGGGGGGATCCCATCAGATCACTGGATGAACTCTGGCCAGTAGTAATAGGAAAGGGTAATGGGAAGAATTGAATGTGTAACAAAAACCATTGCAGAGATGCTATAGTTCATGGCGCATCTGAAGCCACAGAAACCTGTTATTGGACCTTGTTTTAAATAATTGGTTCAACCAGTTTGTATATTTTCTTAATTTTATATAATATTTGAAAGATGCTTCCAGGATTTTGTTCTGTACTAACCTTGTTCTGATTGGACACTGTCTTTTCAGTGTTTCATAATTTGATATGAAAAACATGAAAAGAGAAAGGTGTGAAAGCCTGGAGGTAATGAGTTCTTCCTTGATGTGATGTCAGTGTTACTGTGCAGACCTGCCAATGTGACAGTGATGTAAAGTTTTGGTATTCAACAATTACAGTGAAACTAACAGTTATAAAATCATCTCCTCCTGATTAATATGAATGTACTGGCTACAATGAGTAACAATTTAATAGTGAGCTATTCTTCCCTCCTTTCCCTTCTCTCACTTGTGTTCATGCACACACACACACACACACACACACACACACACACACACACACACAGATGCCATACTATCATGCACCTACTGCCCTTTCCGTCTCTGCTTTCCTTGGATGGCTTTTTTCCTCTCAGCCCATCTGAATCCTGACCACCCCTCAGAAGTCACTGTTCAGATGACACTCATTTGTCAATACTGAGACTTCTTCTAATAGCCTTTTATTGTTATCTGTCAATCATAGCCAGTACAGTCAAGCAGATGCAAACAGGACACACTTAGTCAAGTTTATGATGATTTATCTATCATTCTACAGATGGAACCATAAAAGCAGAGACCATGTAGATAGGTCATAAGTGTGACCTCTGCTATGCAGAGTTGGTTGGCACTGCACCTGTCAGAATCCTGTCACTAGTATGACACCAAAGGATTGGCATTAGGAGAAATCACCAAACTGGGTAGTGATCTCAGTGGTTAAAAAAGAAATTTAAAATGCTGTTGTTTTTTTTTTGAAAACCTTTCTAGAATTGTCATCACACACTAATGTATGATATCTATGATACTATTTTTGTTTCTAATGTAATCAAATGATTTATAAGCAAGGTCAATTGTAATGGAAATCATGGAAAGGGAAATGTGATAGTATTCTTCTTCATTGTATTCAGCTTTCTCCATCTGTATATCAGTGATTACTTACAGTTTGCCTTTCTAGTTCTTTAAGAAAATGGAATAGGTGACATTAATTTCAGATATTTACTTGTTCCAGACATCTTTACATTTTGAAGTATAAGGCATAAATGCCTTATGTGGTTTAACATATTAAAAGTGATAGAGTCTGAATCCTCTGGGATCAGATCCCTGGAAATATATTCAGACCTCTCAAATGTTTCACAATTTAAAATACACACACACACAAAAAAAAAGAAAAACACAGACACACAGACTTTTATGAGAGAGAGAGAGAGAGGTTTCATTCTGTAGACTATGCTGGCCTTGAGCTCTCTACCCTTCTGCCCTAGTCTCCAGAGTCATATCACTGTATTGAGATAAAAATGACTTTTCTAATCTCTATATTCAGTAACTAAGAGCTTGTCAACGAAACCACCAAAGGATAACATAACAGAAAGAAGAAAAATCCAATTTAGTTAATATTTTATATATATAGGAGGTAACAGAAGAGGAAAATCAAGCAAGTGGTGAAAGAAAAATCTTTTAAAACTTTGTTTCTTTTCTCCTTCTTTAATTTTTGTGGTACTGAAATGGAATTGAATCCTATGCACTCATGACAAGTTGACCTTAACCATGATATTTGAGCTGTTTCTCTTGCCTTGAGATTCAGCATATCACATGCTATGCCAAATGATCAGCCCCAAACACATACATGCAAGTAACAGTATGCAGTCTGAATAGGTTATATTTAGGAATATGCGTATACATGTGTACATAGACATCATATATACATCTAAATATATGTATATATGTGTGCATATGTTTAATTTAAGTATACATATACTCATATATCAAATGCATACACACAACATATACATACACATCATATACATAAACATATACACATGCAATAACAATTATTGGAAAAGAGCATGAATTTGAAGGAGAGCAGTAAGAGATATGTGGGAGGGTTTGGAGGGAGGAAAGGCAAGGGAAAATTGTAATTAAATCATAATCATATATATATAGAGAGAGAGAGAAAGAGAGAGAGAGAGAAAGGGGGAGGAGGAGGAGGAGGAGAAAAAGAATAAGAACAAGAAGAACAAGAAAAAAGGCAATTAGGTGTCATTTAGAAGAAAAATCCCATGGGGAACCTAGTAGGCATATATTAAAGAAGATAATGTTTATTTCAGAAATGTTTATTTACATAAACTCATACTGAAGTCAACTCTGTTTCAATGATGGGTTTCTTGTCAGGGAGGGAAGGAAACAGACACCTTTATAAAGGTAAGTTTATGACCTGCTTTTAGCTTAGTGAGAGAAGAACAGAAAATGCTTCCTATACCTGTTGAATCTCATTTGCCTTCAGCTCAAAAGAATATTCACTACAAAGTGACATATTTTGAGGTGGCATGTTGTGACTACTTTTAAGTATGTACTGTAATATGCACAAGACTGCATCTTAATTTCCATTTTAAAGGAATGTTTCTCATTTTGAATTATTGAAAATGGAGATGTGTCTTATGTTGGAGAGGAGGATGCAGTATGAAGAGGCTAAAAGCTTCTGAAAAAACAGAATAGCAGAACTCACTTAATAGCTGACAAGTGTGGTGCACAGCAGTGGCAAACGCCGATTGGAAATCTTCATTTTCAAACCATAGCTTCAGCACTTACAGAGAGAAATTACCTCAGTTTAGTATCTCCTTAAGCCAACTTTCTTAATCTATTAAGTACAGCTAACAAGACAAAATTGTAAGTACTAAAGTTCTGTCTAATGCATAAAGCTTTTAGTATTATTTCCTCTGCTAAAATAATTTTGCCATGTATTTGATTTCTTTACTGAATAATAGTGGTGACATTTGAGTTTCCCAGGCCTGTGACCAATTCATAGAATTCCACTCAAACTGCCAAGTTGTGCTGAATAACTGCTTTTGTAATTACAATAATAATAATGAATAATCAAACATGAACAGATAAATCAAAGCAGTAATCTGTCTCATCCTAGCTTCCCAGACATTGACAAAACATGGACACTCAATACTCAGTAAGTACCCTTTCCAAAATATTGTGACATGCCTACTTCCCCCTGCAAAGCTGCTAGGTGGACCAGAAGAGATTACATATGGGTAGGCATTTCTACTAGAGAGGGCACTACACATGAGTTCAAGGCATAGGCATGCTTATACATGCTGACATAAACATGTGGTTCTCTTTTCCATATCCTACATACTATCACCCACTAAAGTGTTCTCTGAACGTAGGAGATGAAATCCTTAGTATAATTAGAAAAATATGTACTTGGAAAAGATTCACTTTCTATGTTAGTATTTTTAATGTTATTTTTTAGTTAGCAGGACATTTGTAAATGTTCCTGGGACTTACTGTGATGTTTTGACATACGTTTCTAATACAGTTTTAAATTAGAAAAACTAACAAAATTGTTAACTGACATTCACATTTTGAGTGTGTATGGTGAAAACATTTAAAAACTATCATTTGTGCAAGTTTGAAATACATCATATAGCCTTCCTTTTCTTTGGTCCCTTTCTATGAATCATACAACCACTGATTACTCTCCCACTGAATATTTGTACCATTTGATCAACATGTGCCTTTTCCCAATAGCCTTTTACTCTAGCCTTTCGTAGGTATCACACTCTCTGTTTCTATAAGATCAGGTGTAGCTAGAGTTTTCCTGCCTTGCCCACAGTCAGGACAAATCTTTGTCACCCGCCAGTCCCACAGCCGCTCAGACCCAGCCAAGTAAACACAGAGACTTATATTGCTTACAAACTGTATGGCCGTGGCAGGCTTCTTACTAACTGTTCTTATAGCTTAAATTAATCCATTTCCACAAATCTATACCCTGCCACGCGGCTCGTGGCATACCGGCATCTTCACATGCTGTTTGTCATCGTGGCGACTGACAGTGTCTCTGACTCAGCCTTCCACTTCCCAGCTTTATTCTCCTCCTTGTCCCGCCTATATTTCCTCCTGCCTGACTACTGGCCAATCAGTGTTTTATTTACTAACCAATCAGAGCAACACATTTGCCATACAGAACATCCCACAGCAATCAGGTTTTTAGATTTTTGTAGAAATGAGAACAAGTGGAATTTTTATTGATGCATCTGATGATTTCTCATAACACATTATCTCCCATGTTCATCCATATTACTATAAATAATAAGATTTAAATTCTACAACCCTAGCTAAATGTTAGTCAACCGTGGACGTATGGATATAAATAATTTTTGACTCTTGCTTTCATTGAGTTGAAACAAAGCACATTGCTGTATTTTAATGATATGCAAATGACCTTGAGACAAGATAGTGCTGATCCAAGGCATGTGATTTTATATGACTGACCACAGGACAATGGACACTACAAAGCCATTTCTCTTTTTCTTTAGAAAGAAGGGAGAATACACTAAAGTAAGGCTCCCTGTTGGAATGAGTCTGCTTCAACAGGGCGATGATCACATGGAGTTACCTTGGGCTTCCACTAGATTTCTGATACCTTTCTGCTCCTAGCACAGCATTTAGACTCTCCCATATCTTTATTACACTTTTAGAGTGAGGAAATAAAGTTGTTATATCCATAAGTTATTCTAAAAGCAAATCTCTACATCTAGAGGTCTCTACAACTGAATAGGGAAAGTGAAGAACCTATCATTTTGCTGATATGTGTGAACTATCTTATCATCACAGTGTTATTCTATAATAAAGATCAATAAGCGAAAATGAGCAAAATGAGCAAAAATTATTCATATAGTTTTATATTTTAATGTTGATGGAATCACAGTCATCACCTTGATTTCAAGCAAAAAAAATTCTCCAAAATTCTCTGAATACTGAAGGTTGAAATATGTATACATACACAAAAGAACACAAATGTATAAACATTAATTTATAAATATGACATTAAACATTGAAACAACTGACAACAAATGCTACTGAGGTTGTGAAGAAACAGGAACCCTTATTTACTGTTGATGAGAATGCAAAGTCATGTAGCCATTCTGTAAATCAATATGAAAATTCTCAAAACCTAAAAATATATCTACCATATGACCATTGGTATATGCCCAAAGTACTTGACCTACTACCCCACAGATACTTGCTCGACAATGTTCATTATCACACTATTCACCATAGCTAGGAAATTGAAACCATAAATGTCCTTCAACAGATGAATGGATAATGAAAATCTTTTTCATATACAAATGGGATACTATTTATCTGTAACAAAATATAAGACTATGAAATTTCCAGTTAAATGAATTGACCAAGAAAAGATTACATTGAGTGAGGTAACTCAGATCTGGAGAGACAAATGTCTCTTATTCTCACTCTTCTGTGGCTCCTACCTCCAAATCCTCAGGTTTGAGTAGACAATATGGAGTAACCACAGAAACCAGGAAAATATAAAACAATCATAGGTGGGGAGATGGCTTGGGAGGGACATAACTGGATACAGACAGGTCTTATGAAGTAGAAATGAAATAATGGGGGAGGGAGTTCCAATTGTGGAGAAGGGACAGAGGTCAATACAAAAGGAGGAAAGGTGAGTGACAAGTGACAATAAGTCTGTTGACAAAGCCTCACACACACACACACACACACACACACACCTATGTGTGTATGTGTGTTTGCATGTGTGTGTCTGTGTGAAGTTAAGCCACTTGAGTTGAAAATGCTCCCAATTAAAAACCAGAATATTAAAAACCCAGTACCAATCACAAGAAACCTCCATTCAAATAGTTGGTGTAGTCCTATTGACTCTCAAAACAGTACAGGTTATTGATGTAGCTCTTCATTCCCTCTCAGGGATTGAGGACAGGCCCCTATTGATGAAGACACTTACACTTACAACATAGGACTCAGATGATTTGGGCTGGATTTGATGCAGAAGCCCCTTTCCTGTGGTCTAGCTCCCATGATTCTAAAAAATAAATACTATACAAGTTGCCATGAGAGGAAAGTAATCAAATAGCCTGTCCAGCTAAAATACCTGTGAACTATGATCATTACCAACAAGGCAAGAAATGCATAAAAGCAGCAAAACATCCACAGATTTGTGGTAACCACCAGTTATCTAATTGGACTTAAGGCCCATGTAGCACAAAGGAAATCATGCCTGGCACTGGAAACTGAGTCACCTTCCCAAGGCTAGTGAGATTACGGAGTTTAGAAAATAATCTAGCATTGCCACTTTGCTTGATCAGCATAATTCCTTACTATATTCTAAATAATATCTGTATACCTGCAGATAAGCATAACCATGATGCCTCACCCAAAAAAAAAGCCTCCTTTTACAGCAAATAGAGAACATCACAGGAAACAACTGAGTGCAATGCAGAGATCATGAGATTGTATGGAGCTTTCTTACAGAACCTAAGACTACCATCCCAGGAATGACACTACCCACAATGGCTTGACTCTCTCCTATCAATCACTAATTAAGAAAAGGCCTCAAAGGCTTGCTTACAGCCCAAACTTATGGAGACATTTTCTTAATTGAAATTTCCCCCTCCCAGATGACTTTAGCTTCTGTCAAGTTAACATAAAACTATCCAACACAGACAGGGATAGATTGGTAGTTTATTGGCAGTGGCAGGTAATATTTATATAAACACACACTTTCACACACACACACACACACACACACACACACACACACACACACATACACGTGCATACACATACAAACAACCTGTTAAATCTCTTTTTGTTAGTGGTGTGTATATGGTTTCAAGACTGACCACTACATTGGAAAGCCAACAAGAGTCTAACTCCTGGGAAAGGCTAGTTCTCCTAATCCCAGCATTCGATACTAGCCCATAGTTCTTTGTGTAGAGATGGGAATCCATGAAAATTGCCCCTTTTCATGTTAATTGATATTGTCATTCCTTGGGTCAGTCTTGTTTATGCAGCCATTTTGTAGGAGTAACTGTCTCACAGTAGACTTCCTGCTATTCTGGCTTTTACAATATTTCTGCACCCTCTTCCTAGACAAAGATAGATACAGGAACTGTGATGCAAATGTATTATTATTATTATTATTATTATTATTATTATTATTATTAAAAGTCTCTTGAATCCAATTAGTGCTGATCATATGTGAATGAGTATGGGGCACCAAACCAGGTATAGACAACCTATTGTTTGCCACATCCCCAAAGGAAAATGAGTCTCTCTCATTCAGTAGAAATCAGCAGCTAACAGTTCTTTGGCTAGGGTTGAGGCTATAAGGACTCTTCCCCAACCCATGTGAATTTTGACTAGCTTGATCTTGTTCAAGTTATCACAGCTGCTAAAAAGTTTACATGTACATTAGAGATATGACATCTGGAAGACAGCATTTTGCAGCTCTCCTCCCCATTTTCTAGCTCTTGCATTCTTTGTTCCCACTCCTCTGAGATGTTCCCTGAGCCTTCATGAGAGGAGGTTGATAGGGATGCCCCCTATGGTTGAACACTCACAGATACTTATTCTCAGCAATTTGAACAGTTATTAGTCTCTGCATTATCTACTGAATAAAAGAAACTCCAAACTCCCTTCCTAAGGTGAAAGAAGCACAGATCTATGGATATAAGCACAAATATTAAGAAGGGGGCTTGGAGACCATCTGTATATTGGCTTATAATCATCTGTAACTGCCATTCCAGGACAATCAATATACCTCTTCTGGCCTATGCAGGTACATTCATTTTATATATACGCGTGTATGTGTGTGTGTGTGTGTGTGTGTGTGTGTGTGTGTGTGTAAAACATACACATAAACATAACAAAATAAATCTCTTTTTTTAAATAAGTAGGGATGATAATATGATAATTGAGTAAATAATGAAAGAAGGTTCCCTTCAGGCCTATGATTAACTCAAAAAATAAGTAGCCCTCTTATATACAAATGATAAATGATCTGAGAAAGAAATTAGGGAAACAACACCCTTCGTAATAGTCAAAAATAACATAAAATATCTTGGAATAACTCTAACAAAATAAGTGAAAGACCTGTGTGACAAGAGCTTCAAGTCTTTGAAGAAAGAAGTTAAAGAGGATATCAGAAAATGGAAAGATCTCCCATGTTCATGGATAGGTGTGATCAACCTAGTAAAAAATGGCAATCTTACCAAAAGCAATCTACAGATTCAATGCAATCCCCAATCAAAATCCCAATGCAATTCTTCACAGACCTTGAAGGAATAATACTCAACTTCATATGGAAAAACAAAAATCCCAGGATAGGCAAAACAATCTTATACAACAAAGGAACTTCCAGAGGCATCACCATCCCTGACTTCAAGCTCTGCTATAGAGCTATAATAATAAAAACAGCTTGGTATTGGCATAAAAACAGATTCATTGATCAATGGAATCTAATTGAAGACCCTGACATTAACATACACATCTATGAACACCTGATTTTTGACAAAGAAGACAAAATTATACAATAGGGAAAAAAGCATCTTCAATAGATGGTGCTGGCATAACTGGATGTATAATCCATATCTATCAACATGCACAAATTTCCAGTCCAAATAGATCAAAGATCTTAACATAAATCCAGTTATACTGAATCTCATAGAAGAGAAAGTGGGAAATAGCCTTGAACGCATTGGCACAAGAGACCACTTCTTAAATATAACACCAGTAGCACAGACACTGAGAGAAACAAATAATAAATGGGACGTCTTGAAACTGAGAAGCTTCTGTAAGGCAAAGAACACTGTCAATAAGACAAAAATGCAGCCTATAGAGTGGGAAAAGATCTTTATCAACATCACATCAGATAGAGGGCTGATCTCTGAAATACATAAAGAACTCAAGAAATTAGACAGCAAAATATCAAAAAATTCAATTTAAAAATGGGCTACAGAACTAAACAGGGAATTCTCAACAAAACAAATCTCAAATGGTTAGAAGACATTTAAAGAAATATTCAACATGCTTAGCTGTCAGGAAAATGCAAAACAAAACAACAATGAGATAGCATCTTATGCCTTTCAGAATGGCTAAGAAAATAAAAACAGAAGACAGCTTATGTGGAGAAAGGGGAACATTCCTCCACTGCTGGGGAGAATGCAATCTTGTACAGCCACTCTGGAAATCAATATGATGGTATCTCAGAAAATTGGGAATCCACATACCTCAACATCCAGCAATACCACTCCTGGGCATATACCCAAAAGTTACTCAACCATGTACAAGGACATTTGCTCAATGATGTTCATCGCAGTATTGTTTGTAGTAGCCTGAACCTGGAAACATCTTGATGTCCTTCAAAAGAATGGATAAAGAAAATGTGGTACATTTACACAATGGAGTATTATGCAGCAGTAAAAAATAATGTCATCATGAAATTTGTTGGCAAATGGATGGAACTAGGAAAACTCATCCTGAGTAACATAACCCAGACCCAGAAAGACAAAAACAGTATGTACTCACTCACAAGTGAGTGTTAGAAGCAAAGCAAATGATAACAGGGCTATAATCCACAACCCCAGAGAAGCAAGGTAAAGAGGGGGACACTAAAAGGGACACACAGGGATCGCCCCAGGAAGGGGAAAGGATTAAGACTCCTGGGCAAACTGAGAGTGTGGAATAGAGGGGAGGGAATAGGAGGGAATGAGAGGTGGAAACATGGGGGTGAGACAAGGAGAGAGAGAGAGCAATGAAAGAGATATCTAGACAGAGTTTACCATTAAGGGGATGGGGAGAAATCTGCAGCTAGGGAAAACCCCGGGAATGCACCAGATTGTCCCCAACTAAAACTCATAGCAATGGTGGAGAGGGTTCTTCAACTAGCCTTCCCCTCCACTCAGATTGGTGTGTACCCTAATTGTCATCATACAACCTACATCTAATGACTGATGGAAACAGATGCAGAGACCAAGAGCCAAGCACTTGGCCAAGATCCTGGAGTTGAGGAGAAGGAGGAAGGATTATAGGAGCAAGGAGAGGGGTCAGAATCATGATGGGAAAAACTACAGAAATAGCTGACCCAATATAGCGGGAGCTAATGGCCTCTGGACTGACAGCTGGAGAGCCTATATAGGACCAAACTAGGACCTCTGAATGTGGATGAAAGTTGCATCGCTTGATGTGAAGGTGTTTGTTGGTCTCCTGGCAATGTGACCAAGACATACCCCAGGTTCACAAACTGGCTTTTTAGACTCCATTCCCTATGGTGTACTGACTTACTTAGCCTTGATGCAGGAGGGAGGGACTAGGTCTAGCCCCAACATGGTATAACAGCCTGTGTTGACTACCTAAAAGAGGCATTACTCTCTATGAGGAGGGCATGGGGGTGAAATGGGAGTAGGTGGGAGGAGGAGGAAAAAGGGATGGGGGATCTGGCTGGTATGTAAAACGAAAGAAAATCTTTTTTAAAATAAAAAAAAATTATAAAAATAAAAAACAAACAAAAAACATCAACAAAAAGGTTCTCCAAACAACCAAGGCTGTTGCCAAGACTACAGGTTGCTCCCCACAAACATATGGCAAGGCCACATTGGTGAGGATACCACCTACACAACTCACTGACCATGGAGGAGTTGACATATATAGAACCTCAACACCTATCTGCAGAAATCTTGATACAGAAAGATACTCTCCACAATACTAAGGAGAAAAAAACAATTAACACAACCACAAAACCTTTGACTTACTAATGTCCTACCTGCAAGATATGCTAGGGCAATGGTGGGGCACAGCTTGTCAAGTAACCAACCAATATCTGATTTGACTTAAGGCCTCCTCCACTAGATGGAAACTGTACCCAACACTGCTTGGATGACTGAGAACCTTAGACAAGATTGCCCAAGAACCTAGGGTAAATCCAAATAATACTTCACTAAATAATAAAAATGTAACAATAGATTGATTCCTAAAGACATTCTGCTAGACTTATATATCAGCTCCTTGCTCAGTCATCATTAGAGAAGCTTCCTTCTGTAGCTGATGAGAACAAATACAGAGACCCACAACCAAGCATTATGTAGAGAAAGGAGGTCCTGAAACTCTCATCCCTAAAAGGGAAGCCTCCATCAGATCCCTCTCCTCAGATCTCAGGGAACTCCTCTGAAGAAGAGCCAGAAAGAGTGTAAAATGCATTGGATACAGAGGGTACCAAGAAAACAAAATAATTTAAGCCAATATGAACTCATGGAGACCAAGACAGCATCCACAGTTCCTGCACAGATCTGTACTAGATGGGGTCCTAGAGTAGAAAAGAGTAGTGGACACAAGTCCTCATCACTAACCCAGAAGGTGTCACCAATTGATAACCTCTTTCAAATGAAAATTTAGTTTTCTCCAAGGGAGTTTCAGTGGAGAAACAAAGTACTCGTAAGGGTAGGCTGCACCCCAGAAGTAGATGGCCAACAGAAAACAAACTCAGTGGCGTTTTTGAAGTTCCGTTTGTCATTATGTCATGTCATGGATTTTTTTCATTATCTTATTTTTTAATTTTAGTTTATTTATGTATTTTCCTCTCTTTTTATGCTATAGGTCTTTTGTGTATATATCTTGGCTTCCTGCTTATTGTTTTTATGGGGTTCCTGAATATGCCGTAGATTGGGTCTCTGATTCTTATTCATTCTCTTATGCAATTTTCTTTCTGTTTGTTTTGTTTTATCCTATTTTGATGTGTTATATTTCATCTTATTTTATTTTGTTTTTTAAAAAAAGATGGAATTCCACAAAGGACTAAGGATATAGTTCAGTGGTAGGGTTTTTATCTACTGATGCAGAATGTTCTGTGTGAGGCAGTCTGGCCAAGTGAAAAAGAGGATTAAGGACTTCCATGAGCTGACTCACAAACTACATCTTCCAGGGGCTGACTTCTTTGCAGTGCTCTCCTTTGGGTCTCTCTTAGGCCCCTGACTCCTCCCACCCCTCCCTTTGCCTGTCTCCTGAAGTCTCTTTCCTCCTTGGACTCAGAGACTCCACTAAAGCCTTAGGACCTGACCTACCTTGACAAGGCAGAGAGGGGTAGTCGACCCTCCAGTGTTGTTTGTTCACAGTTTAAGAAGGGCCTGGCATCAGGTGAAGTGTGGGGCAGCTTTCTGCCAAGGTGTAAGTGTTGCCACATTTGAAATTGGTTCCAGGTGTAGTCTCTTTGTGCCACATAATCATGATTGCTGTCTATCTCTGCAGGATTTTTCCAGAAAAAAAAATTGGCAACATTACACAGTGGCCCATAAACCAGAAACTTGTGACAAAATTTCCCTGGGTCTCCTACTATTACCTACCTGCCTGTCTCTTCACACTCAACTTTTGACTGACCTGCTTCCCAGCCTTCCTGGAACCCCTACAACATCCCAATTCAGCTTAAAGTTGTCAGATGATAATCACAATCAGCCCCTATCATCAGCAAAATGTTGGAATGTTAAGTCCTAACCCGCCTCCAATTGCAGTGCCACTGACAATGTCCTAAATGACAGTCTGGGCTCAGCTCTGCCTAGACTCTTGACAGGTTCAACAGAGGATTACTGAGGTATACACTCAGCACTCCTGGGAAACCTGTGAAATGGGTATCTGTCTGGTAAAAAGAGCTATCTCTCCCTACCTCAGCAAATGAGGAATCTAGGTCCCTATTAGCACATACCCATGACATACCAAAGTTCCATGCTGGCTGCTGGTCTCTTGTGGCTCTCAAACCTCCTCACCAGGCTCTTTTGGGCTGCATACTTCCCCCACTTCTTTAAAATTGGCATGACTTTCCTTACCATTCTGCTGTCCTCGGCCTCCCAAGGGGTAGTCATGTCAGCTTTGGACTCCTCCAAATGATTTTTGCTTCTTTTTGTCCCCAAGAAGTACCCATGGCAGCTTTGAAGTCCCGAAAGAAACCACCTTTCCACCTGGGAAGTGGCCTTGTTCAGGGTTTTACTGTTCCCTCCCTTACACTTACATGTGTGTCTAGTGGGTGTGTACATGTGAATGAAGGCACCTATGGAGACCAGAGGTGTTGAACACATGGAGCTGAAATTACACCAGTTGTCTGTGAGTCACCTTGTGTGGGTGCCGGGAATTGGACATCCATCCTTACTAAAACTATGAGAGGACAGAAAAAGAAGGGACAGAGAGTTCAGGACAGAACTGAAGCTGTATAGACAGAATTTTGTCTTAGATAAATAAAGTGAATGGACAAAAGAGCATGTTGTAAATAGATTCTTTTCCTTCAGATAAATCCATGGTGGACATAGTGTCTTCCCCTTGACTCTGGAAGGAATCATCTCTGAGCAGGCACCTGGGAAAATTCCTGTATCTACCTTTTGCATTTTCTTTCATTTGTCTGTCTGTCTGTATATCTGTCTATCTATCTATCTATCTATCTATCTATCTATCTATCTATCTATCTATCTAATTATTTATAGATATAGTCTCCCTACTTATCACAGATTGGCCTGCAGCTTTCTATGTAGACCTCTAATGGTGCTATAAATAACTGGGCATTTGATGTGGAAGAGTGAACTAGATCTTTATCTCTCTGCCTGCATAAAAATCAACTCCAAATGGATCAGCTACCTTCATGTAAGACCTGATACTCTGGAATTACTATTGGAAAAGTAGGGAAAACTCTCCAAGGAAGAGACATAGGTTAGAACTTTGTGAATTAAACTCCATTCATCCAGGAGATATGGCCAACCATTGATAAATGAGTTGTCATAAATGTCACCATATGAACTAGTCTGGATATTATCAAATGACAAAAAAAATTTGCCTTTGTGTGAATTAAACACCCTTGGACATTGTTGGCAGAGCAAACATTGATTCAATCATCCTGAGACACAGTGTGGAGATTTCTCAAAGTCTGAAATCATGTCTGCCCTGTGATCCAGTCATCTCAACATTCTGGACATAACAAAGGAAAGGAGGTCAGGATGCCAAAGAGTCCTCTGTACTGCCCCATGTACCCAAGACCTGTTCCTGACAACCAGGCTATGGAGTTAACCAGTGTGCAGCAAGGGGTGAACTGATACAGCACAGTGCAGGACCCCTCATGAAACCAAAACCAGACCTGCCAGATGGCCCATGCTGTCTGTGTCTCCACAGGAAGAGAAGTGAGCTGCTTTTTGAGTTTCTTCTGACAGTGATTTGGTTGCAGGGGGCCAGGACTTCTGTCATTTTGGAAACCTCTCAGTCTCTAGTTCACAGGCCCTTGTCCCTTGAAGAAAACTCTGCCCCCTCAACAGGATGTGAATGGCAGGGCAGAAACATAAGTTGAGGAGGGAACCAGGTTACAGGCTACACAAAGGCAGTGCCTTGTGATTAGGAGTCAGGGCCCTTGTGAGCATTTCCACACCCAAATATAAGGATTTTTTGATGATGCTGAGATAGGACAACTGCAGAGAAAGATGGAAGTATTTCAAAATGAATCAAAACCTAATCCTTTAACAATGTGTCTAGCCTACAACCACATGTCTGTCTAAGAAGAATGTGATTAGGCCTTATAATTCAGGAGGTACAAACCTGTCACCCCAGTACCCAGGATTCTGAACGGGAGTATCAGGAATTGTGGGTCAACCGAGGCTACATAGCCAGACCTCGTCTCAGCAAAAGAAAGGGGAGATGGATACTGAGACTTGTGGTCAACTTGAGTCCACCTGAAAGACATTATGGTAAGAAAAATTATCCTTAAAAGAGAGAAATACTTCATATGTGGAGCCTAAAACAAAATTCTCCATTAGTGATAATAGCGGGATGGAGAGATGTTTCCAGGATGCAGACTAGGCAGTATGTAGGAGGAAGAGGGCAGAGATCTAATGCACAGAATGAAGACCAAAGTACATCATGGAGAATGAGGGTTGCTCTCACCACAGGGAGAAAGGGTGCATTCAGAAGACAGACATGCTGACCAATTCACTATCAGAATGTTTATATAGATATAAATCAGGACACCAGAGCATGTGGTTCAAATATACAAAGGAATTTATTGTAGCAAGAAAACAATCTCTTTATTCAGATATTTGTGCCGTATATCTTTTTGTCTGGTGCCTGTCTTTCTTGGTAACACTTCTGCAGAGCAATCTTATGCCCAGCTCTCTGAGCATATCCTCGATGGCTGATCTTCACCTGGATACACAAGGCATAAAGTCATCAGTCCCTCAGCTCTCACTATCTAGGACCTTTCCTTAGAGACTGTCTTCATGGTTCAGTTCTCTAGGTATTGGTTGATGTCACTCTCTAAAAGGGGACCCACTCTAAAAAGCCCTCAAATTACTGTCAGTGTTCTCTATGTCTGTCCCTTGCAGCCGGCAGTACTTCTGATGGAAAAGTGGTGTCCCTGCCTAGGTGACCGAGAAAACAGTAACAACAGCTGACTCCATAGAGTAGATGGAGGGGACTTGAGCAGCACCTCACCCTCACATGGCTCCTGCCAGGACAGAGAGGCATTACCCTCAGTGAGGTAAGTCTCCAAGCTGCCTCAGACACTGTTCCACCAAAACAAGGAGTTAGTACAAGGGCCTGGGTGTTACCTGGATCAGTAGATATTTTCTTTTGTTGCTCTTAGTCCATCTGCTTGTAAGCCTCTGGCCCAAATTCTCTGTCAATCAGAAGCCTCTTCCATCAAGGAGACCTGGTAACAAGGCATTTTGTGAAGATGACCAAATGTTCACTTGTCCATCACCCTGTAACCAATCATAACTTCCCCATGGCCTGAGCAGAGAAGTATCACCTGTGTGTTCCCCCTTCCATCCAGTGTGTTAGGGCTTGAGTGGCATCTCCTGCTCTAAGCACCATCCAGTTGAAAATGTCCCTTGCTGAGTGTAGTCCCAGGAGTCTCCTTGGTAGCCCCAGCATAGGGTCATACAGGCAGCAAAAGTCTTTCCCAGCCTGCTGCCTGGAGACACAAAGCTTCAGCACCAGCCATGTCCCTACAGGATGTCAGAAAGAAAACAGCTAGGATCTTTGTGTGAGATACTGTTGAAAGTAGTATCTTGGGGTGTAGTAGAGTGTGGTCTTGGGGTGTACTAAAGTGTGGTTTGGGGTGTACTAGAGTGTGGGCCTAAGGAGGGGTGTGAATCTGACCCCTTAAATCCCTTTAAGTGTCTCTGAGTTATCTTAGGAGGTGGAAATATGGCAGGAGACCATGAGCCACCCAGAGGAACACCCACACTGTCAGGCCGGGGGTTGCCATTGTTTTTCCATCAACAGATTCTATCCACGATCACGCTTGGAACCAGCTCCATCTCTGAATCCAACTGTCAAACACTCCAGACTTCACCTTGCTTCCACTCAAAGCACAGCTGGTGGGCCTTCCCTTGCACAGGACCGGATGCCCTGGGGGAAAATGTGCACCATGCCATGTGTTGGCTTCACGTGGCTCCTGCGAAGCAGTAGAGCAGGGTGGTAAGTGATTGCATTAGGGGTGGAGACAGGAACAAGCTGAGTTAGAGGAATTTTGAGACATTTCCAGAAGGGAAATCACATGAAATATGAAATTACCTTTCTTGGAATGGGAGTCCTCTCCAGTTCAAGCGAACTTCACTAGTGTCAACTGTGCACGAGGTACATTGGGAGAAACGTGTGTGTGTGTGTGTGTGTGTGTGTGTGTGTGTGTGTGTGTGTGTGTCCCTGTCTGTCCAGATACAGAGTAGAGAAGAGTGCATCCATATGACTCAGGTTGCAAAGCAACAAGCAGTTCAGCAGTAATAGTGCTGGGGTGAGTTATGAAGGTGTCTGGATCTGGTGGGGACGGGAAGCAAGCTGTCTAGTAGTTCAGGATGGTGCTGAGAGCTGCACCATAACTAATGGACTCACCTGTTCCCACACACTCTACCTTCCCAAATGAGCACAAGATGGACACTCCCTGCAAACTCGTTCCTCCTCTGTGTCTGGCTCCAACCTGGTCAGCAATACTCATCTTGAACACATACAAACTGGGCAGGCCCTCTGGGGTCCTCCTCTGCTTCCGGTGCCGCTCTCTCTTCTAATGGCTCATGGTACACCTGGCGACAGGTAGCTGGAATGACGATCACACTGTGCGTGGAAGGTCCTCTGAGGCCTGTTTTCCTAATGATCACAGCACTCCATGGATCCTTGTTTAAAGGATCTCGGGTCCCACGGAGTGCTTCACTTTACTGGCACAATTGTGGCACCACCAGCCATCATGAACCTACCTACAAGGGAGAGTCAGGAGGATCATGAGTCTGTCAGACCTGCCTCCCAGAATCCTTTCTCAGTCCTCAGGGTCCAGGTGATGTGAGAAGGGTGTGCCATGCCCCCTCCTCCCCAGTCATCATCTGCAGACACAGGAACACTTTGCTCCTAGTTTCAGCCTGTGATATGAACACAGCTTCCCATGGTACACAGCCATCTGAACTTCCTACCTGGCTCTCTCCAGCGGCCCTGTGCATCCTCAGCATGCTGCTCTTCACTCTCTGGTTTCAGCTTTGGGGGAGCACAGTGCCTCCAACAGCACTTGAAACAGACACAAAAAAGGGCCCTCTTAGGAGATCATGCAGGTCTTCTGCTTGGCTGTGCTGGCCCTGCGCAGTGCTGGGCCCTCAGTCTGATTCCTCCTGAGTGCCTGTCCTAGTGCTCTTTACCCACCCTTCTCCTCACCCTTGCCCAGCCTCGGGCCACTATCCTCTGCTATCTATCTGCATCTAGGTCAAGTTTCTCAGGAAGGATACTGTGGGATTTGCTTTCTGGTGTGAACTCCCAAAATGGGCATGTCTATAATCTGTTTATTTAAAAGCATATCATTTAGTCCAGGAAACAGCTTAGTGAGTAAAGGCACTTGACCCCAAGCCTGGGGACCTCAATTCATTCCCTAGGACCCACATGGTATAAAGACAGAACTGATTCCTGCAAGTTAACTTCCACACACACATATAGTAAATAAATAGTTTTTTTTTTCTTTAAAGAAATGAACAAGATTTTAAAAAAGGCCTAGATAGAAAAGTGCATTGGAGCCTCTCCACCTACCTGTTACCTTGGCTCCCTCCATGGTCCTCTAAGGTCACAGGCAGGATTTTGTTGCAGCCTAGGCGCTCCCTCTTTTCTGTTGGTATGCAGCAACATAAACTTCTCAGGCCTTTTATAATCCTGCTCTGTAGGCTCCTCCAAATCCGCTTTCTAAAGGGGGCTCTGGGTGCAGTCTGTCTCCGGCCACTGAGGTGTCCCTGGGATGTTTCTGGGGAGGATGGGCTGAGGTCTTTTTCTTGTACAATCAGACCCTCATCCTGGGCCTCCTTGCTGGAGAATGGAGTTGATCTATCTTGTGAGGTCATGTTGTTCTTTGAAGCAGCTGTAGCAACACTGAGGGGCTGTCCTCTGAGGTCCTCCTGAGGTGCAGTTTGTAGGAGAGATGAGCTGCTCCTTTCACCTCTCCGACCAGCAGTAGACATGCTGTGGGGCTGTCCTCTGAGGTCCTCCTGAGGTGCAGTTTGTAGGAGAGATGAGCTGCTCCTTTCATCTCTCTGACCAGCAGTAGACATGCTGTGGGGCTGTCCTCTGAGGTCCTCCTGAGGTGAGGTTTGTGGGAGAGATGAACCGATAATTTCACCTTGTACGTTGACGTCTCTGCACTGAACTTCCTCCATAGTGGTGTGATGAGATAAAACATCCTGTGAGGACGCCTTGCTCTTTGATTTGTTAGGGCCAGCTTCGGACACATTCCAGGATAACTTACTGGAATAAGTTTCCAGTGCTGAAGACACTGTGGTACATATTTCATCGGAAGTGATAACAGTGCTCTCTGAATCCCCCGAGGTGCTGTTCGTGAAATTAGCCTCATGTACACACTGGGGGCAAGACACTGTGGTACATATTTCATCGGAGGTGTTAATAGTGCTCTCTGAATCCCCCGAGGTGCTGTTCGTGAAATTAGCCTCATGTACACACTGGGGGCAGGACACTGTGGTACATATTTCATCGGAGGTGTTAACAGTGCTCTCTGAATCCCCCGAGGTGCTGTTCGGGATATTAGCCTCATGTACACACTGGGGGCAGGACACTGTGGTACATATTTCATCGGAGGTGTTAATAGTGCTCTCTGAATCCCCCGAGGTGCTGTTTGGGAAATTAGCCTCATGTACACACTGGGGGCAGGACACTGTGGTACATATTTCATCGGAACTGTTAACAGTGCTCTCTGAATCCCCCGAGGTGCTGTTCGGGATATTAGCCTCATGTACACACTGGGGGCAGGACACTGTGGTACATATTTCATCGGAGGTGTTAATAGTGCTCTCTGAATCCCCCGAGGTGCTGTTCGGGATATTAGCCTCATGTACACACTGGGGGCAGGACACTGTGGTACATATTTCATCGGAGGTGTTAATAGTGCTCTCTGAATCCCCCGAGGTGCTGTTCGTGAAATTAGCCTCATGTACACACTGGGGGCAGGACACTGTGGTACATATTTCATCGGAGGTGTTAATAGTGCTCTCTGAATCCCCCGAGGTGCTGTTCGTGAAATTAGCCTCATGTACACACTGGGGGCAGGACACTGTGGTACATATTTCATCGGAGGTGTTAACAGTGCTCTCTGAATCCCCCGAGGTGCTGTTCGAGAAATTAGCCTCATGTACACACTGGGGGCAAGACACTATGGTACATATTTCATCGGAGGTGTTAATAGTGCTCTCTGAATCCCCCGAGGTGCTGTTCGTGAAATTAGCCTCATGCACACACTGGGGGCAGATTCTGTGAATGGGGGCTGTTTTCTTGTCAGGGCAGTTCAGGGTGGGAGGCCTACTGTACCTCGTTCTCCCCTTTTTGTCATTCTCGGGACTCTCAGTTAGAGTGTGCAAACTGGAAGAAGTGGAAAGGATAGAGACACTAGATCCCCTCTTGATAGTCACTTTAGGTGTTGTGGGAGGGCCTGTAAGGTTCAAGGTTCCAGCAGACTGCTTGGGCTGAAGATCTTTTGTAATGTCTTCCCAGGGTGACTGCTGCCTAAGAATCAAGTAGGTGGCCATCACTTGATCAAACTTCTTCTCGTGTAAAGCTTCCAGGATCTGTCCTTGCTTATAACCCATGACACCCATGATGGCCATCACAGTGGGGTCTGGGTAGCTGTCCTCATCGTTCTCTCTAAAGGGATTGGGAGAACCTTCATTGCCATGCTTCAGCCATTGAAAGCCCACAACATCATCTATTGTTGGTCTTTCTCCAGGATTTATAGTTAACAACTTAGCAATAAGATCCCAAAGCTCTGGCGACAGCTTGAATTCAACAGAGTACTTTCCCACCAAGATCTGCTCCTTTATTCCTACAAAGGCAGTTCCCTTGAAAGGGAGGCACCCTGTAGACATAAAGTAGAGTACAACCCCCAAACTCCAGATGTCGGTTGCTCGGCCATCGTAGCCTCCACCTTTAAAGACTTCTGGGGCACAATAAGGAACGGTCCCACAGAAATGTGCTAGCTTCTGCCCCAGGGTAAGCTTGGTGCTCAGTCCAAAATCACTGAGTTTTATATTTCCTTTGCCGTCCACTAAAATATTTTCAGGCTTTAGATCCCTGTGAACAATCCCTTTCATGTGACAATACTGAAGGGCACATACCATCTGTTTAAATACCTTACGGGACTCCTCCTCCTGTAGGTAGCCAAACTCCACAATCCTGTCCATCAGCTCTCCGCCTATGGCATAGTCCATCACTATGTATGTGGTATTTGTGGTGTCGATTATGTGCAGAAGTTTAATGATATTGGGATGGTCTAGAGATTTCATTATTTCAATTTCTGATTTGATGAGGCTATTCTTTGTGCCTTTTGGAAGAACTTTTACTGCTACCCTTGTCTGGGTGAGTAGATGGCTAGCCAATTTTACTTCTCCAAATGCTCCCCGACCAAGGGTCTTTAGGATTTCATAGTGCTCTGTTAGAGCCTCTTCATCAGAGGAGTTGTACTGTAGGGTGTTGCCTTGAGCCATTTCCTACTTCTTCCTCTTTGTTGATATAAAGGCTCGTACCAACACCAACTAGTGATGCAAGATAAAAATTAATTAAAGCAGATCTAGGAAAAACATTTATAGCTATAAATTCCTGTGGTTAAAAAAAAGATGGATGTCCAAAATAACCTAATGATGCATGTCATGGTCATAGGACAACAAGAACAAGCCAAACCCAAAAGAAATAGAAGAAATGCTCAAGTCAAGAGCAGAAATTGGTGAAATGGAAACTAAATTACAAATACCAATGTAACAAAGACTTGATTATTTTAAGAATAAATATAATTGATGTGATCTTAACCAAAATAGCTAATAGAAAAATTGAAGATACAATTTAACAATATTAGAGACAAAATAAGAAACTAATAGAAAACTTTAAGATACAAGTTAATAATATGGGAGACAAAATAACATTCGATTACCAGAGATACAACTGAAATCCAGACATCTAGACAATCACTAGGGAATGTTTTTAAAATGTTCCAGTGAATTGGAATAATCTAGAATAAACTTCTAGACACACATTAGCTACCAAAACTCAACTGAGAACATATAAAACACCTAAACTGAAAGACTGTCAGAGTCAGAGGCAGTGGATGACAATACAAACTGTTTTCTGGACAAAGCAGGGCAGTTGCCCATCTGAATTTACAGCACTGTGACCTGCTTAAGCTCACTCCAGACAAAAGTCTCAGCATGAAGAGGGGAGGTTGGACAAGAAGTCACACTCCTGATGAGCTATTGACAACTGATAGATTCCGGGAGAGGGAGAAAACTTTTTAAGGGTGTGGCCCCTGGTAGGTGGGACCTACCACACTTCAGTGGAAGGCCATATATCCAAGAGTATAAGGACAACAGAGACTGTACTTGATGGTGGAAAACAAAACAAAAAGACACAAATATGGGTGGTAGGAAAGAGAGTATGGAAGATTTGAGAGAAATTGGAGGAAGGGATAAACATGACCAAAATATATTGTATGAAATTCTCAAAGAACTAATTTAAAACAGAAAGAAAAGCAACAAAATTGAAATAGTAACTTAAAATAATCTCTTGACAAAACAAAAACAAAAAAAAACAAAAACAAAAAAGAACAACAACAGAAAAACCTTCAGGACTAGACAAACTCATTGGTGATTTCTATCAGACCTCTGAAGATCAGAGTGCAGAGCTAAGCCACTAGTTAGCCATAGAGGCCAGGTGTTGATGGCTCACACCTTCAATCCCAGCACTCAGGAGGCAGAGGCAGATGGATTTCTCTAAGTTCAAGACCACCCTGGACAACATGAGATTAATCCAGTCTAAAAGAAAAACAGAGCCAGCTGGTGATGGCTCATACCTTTAACCTCAGCACTAGGAAGGTGGAGACCTATAGGGATATGGCTGGGCAGAGAAAGGAATATAGGGTGGGAGGAGACAGGAGCTCATTGTATTCAGTCTGAGGATTCCTGGAGACAGACTCTTGTACACTTTCATTCTGAGGATGGCTAGAGGTAAGAAGTCTCTCTAGTGGCTAGGTTTTTTGTCTTAATGATCTTCAGGAAAGCTTTGTTAGAGCATACATAAAATATCACCAAGATACCAGTGCTTCTCAGACGATTGCATGAAATGAAAAGGGTTAGGATGCTTCCAGACTCATCCTAGGAGCGTGTATTACTCAGGTACCAAAACCAGGTGGATAAGGTAACAAGAAAAAGGTATAATCAACATCCTTGGTGAACACGGATGCAACAGTCCTTAGGAAGAGTACTTAATAGTTCACACGAAATTCAACAGCACTTAAAAGGACCATACTTGATGATGAAGATGGGTTCACCCAGTCATGTAAGGGCTGTAACATATGCCAACTGAATAGCAATGTTGTGCAGAAACAGAAGGGCAAGAATCAAATACTCAGCTGAAAAGAGTGAAATTGTCATTTTTCAGGGACAACGCATAGACCTGGAAACCATGTTGTGTATAACAAGCCAGTCCCACAAAGACATTTTTTTCAAATCTTGGATGTCAGGTTGGGGAGTGGACCTGATAGTAAAAGGGAATGATTAGGGATGTGAAGGGGAAAGAGGAGGGGGTAAGTATATAGAGTAGGTGAATATTACCAAAGTACATTATGTACAGATACAGAAATGTTACACTGAAGTTTTTTACTTTATATGCTTAATAGTTACTAAAACAAAAATCTTTAAAAAGTAACAAGAAACAAAGAAAATGAGTAGTTAGAGAAAGAAAAATGGAGGATAGTTAACACAGAGAATTTTAAAAATGTAAAAATTAACATCTAAAACCAGAAACATAAATTACATAAAATAAAACGAAAAATGAAAACCAATACCCCCAAAGCACAACCAGCAAAGTGAGAGAAAAACTCACTCTGTCAAGTAAAACAAGTCACCAGCATCCGAGTCCAAAACTTCACCGATATCCAGGTCCAAAACTGTCACCACCATCCAAGTCCCACAGATCACTCACTACCCAACAGCTCTCTGTACTAGAAGGACAAAACCCAGGCCTAGGCAGTGTGTTATATGCACAGGTGTCAGTCATTCCTCACAATGACTCCTTGTGAGGTCAGAGCAAGACATGGACCAATGAGGGATGGGCACACTCCTGTCTAAAGGACTGTGTTAGCTACTCTGCTGTCACTGCTACCAAGTGCCCCACAAAAAGTAACCTAAGGAAGGTTTGCTTCGGCTCACACTTTGTGAGAACAGGGAAAGCATGGTAGCAAGAGTAGTTGGTGTCAGCATGTGGCTGCTTACACTGTACTGGTCACCCCACCTCCAACACAGGCTTACAAACTGCTTCCTGGAGCTAGGCCCCCCTCCCCAAAGCTAGACCACCGACTTCCCAAGAGAGCATCACCTGCTAGAGACCACAAGTTCAAACACAGAAGTGTCTACATGGGACATTTCACAAGCAAACCCTAGGAAGGACTGGCTCCACTTTAACAGTAGTAACAACAGAAATGTTAACAATGAAAACATAGGCCCCTAAAGCTCTATGTTTTATTGGGTATAGACTCATATCTATCAGTAAGAAAGTGAATCCAGAGGATGTTCCAGTGACATTTGCAAGTAAGATCAAAAATGCTATGAAAGCAGCTGGCTGTTGTAGACCATTATTACACAGTGTGGTAATTTCTGATACCTTCCAATAAGGGCTTTTCCCGCTAAATACATCTAAATGAAATTTCTGTTTTCTGTAAACCTTGCATTAATGTTATCCTGAGTATTGTTTTTTAATTTAAGGATAAGTTTGTATAATATTAAAGTTTTGATAATTTAATGCACTTACTATGATTCTAATAATAATCTTTATCATTTTTTATAAATGACTTGCTATGGTACTCTGAAGTAACAAATATTTATTGGACTGATAAGAAATTCCAAAATTTAATAAAATATGTAAAACTGTACAGTGGTCCAGAGTAAAAATTTAATGCATAACTTTATTGTTTCTTTATAAGAACATAGATTTAAATTTTGTGAGAAACTGACTGCTTATTTCAATTCCATCCCCTTTGAAAATGAAGAATTTAAACAACTTTCATCTATCATTCCTTAAGGTCCTACAGTAAGATTCACCAATGTGGTGGCTGCTTTATAAAGCAGCAGATACTTGGCCAGCAGTTTGAGAAGGAATGCTAAATTTTATTAATTGAATTATTTAAAAAGTAAACCCATTATGGAAAAAATAAGTTATACTTCAGGCTACCATTCAACTGTATTTGCTTAAGCAGACCTACTGAGAATAGTAGTAGTTTGATAATGAGAATTAATAATTAGGACTGTCTGCAACTACATTAGGAATGTGTTAGTCTATGCTTTTGTATTTGTGTTTCCCTTTGTGGAATATTTGGCAACTACTACTAGATTAAAAATGAAATTAAATGAAAACTATGCTCTATGTTTGATATACCAAATCCTTAATCTTTATTTCTGAATTAAGTAAAATCATCTCTACTCTTGACAATCCATATATGAAGTGATTGATGCATTCTTTTTTGTTGAAAGTTTTCAAAATGCTCTATTTTTGTTGAAATACAATAATTACACATGTTATAAGACATAAAATACAATGATATGGCATCACCGTAGCACAAGGGGTCTGTCAGTTAATACAGTTTTTAATCATTTCTCTGTGTTGAGAGCATGCAAATTCCTTTCATCTAAGTATTTTGAAATACTAGTTCAAATCTGTTTTCAGCCACAGTTACCCTGCCATGCTGTGGTACATTACAAATGATTTATTCTACCTAACTGGTCTTCTATATATGTCAAACATTCTCTTCCTGTCTTCCTTTTCACCTACTATTCCCAGGCTTTGATGACTATTCAGTTTTATAGTTCTTTAATATCATCTTTTTAGAATCTGCAAATAAATTAGCTGTGGCATTTATTATTCTTCATGCAACTTATATCCTTCAGGTAAATCCATAGTGCTGCAAATGACGAATTGAATTCTTGTTTGGGGAGGACTAATAGGACTAATATTTCTTAACACACATACCAGTTTCATTATCTACTCATCTGTCATGGATATCCAAGTTGATTCTGTAACAGGTTTACTCTAAATAGTGAGACAATAAATGTGAAAGTTGAGTCTCTTCAACATATTGATCTTCATTTCCTATGGATATTCCCCTTTAGTAGGATACTAGATCACATAGATGTTTGCTTTCTAGTTTTTTTTTTTTTTTTAAATAGAATCTAGTGTACTGTTTTCCTGAGAGTTTTACTACTTTTTACTACTGGGAGTAGTAAAGGGAAAAAAATACTCTCCACCAGTATTTGTTGTTACTTGTTTCTATTTTTGTAATGGTCATTCTGATTGGATATGCTGATTGCTTGGTACAGTGCTGAACCTGTTGCCGGGTTGCTTCCAAGGTTGAACTTTTTTTTTTTCATTTTTTGTTAGTGGATTATGACTGTTGTGTGGTTGTTGCTCAGTTCTTTTGCCAGTTTTAAAGTTAAGATGGTTTAATGTTTTGACTGCTGCCATGTTTGAGTTTCTTATAACTTATATTGATTACTAGCTACTGGATGAATGCTTGAAAAACATGTTCATCCATTCTGTGAGTTATGTGTATACTCCTGACTGGTTCCTTTGTTACATAGGTAGTGTTAGCTTATTTTATAATTTTTTTGTTGTGTGCATGTGTGGGTGCCTTCATGTGTGTGTGTAACACATATATGCTGTGTTTATTTTTAACTTCATCATAGTTTTGCCTTTGTTGCTGATACTTTCAAGTTCACATCCTAAAGCTACTCACCTCAACACTTGTCCTGAAGAATCTTCTCTGTATCCTTTTATTTTAGGTTTTTATTTTCTTTCATCTTTCAGATACTACATTTTGGCCTTTTAACTATTTTCACTTGAGCTTTTAATGTGGTGAGAGATAGGAATAAAGTTTCATTCCTTTACCCTTAGATGTCTAATTTTCTCAGCACAGATTGAGAGAATTTCCATTCTTTATGGTGTATTTTTGTTGTTTTTCCAAAAAGTAAACAAGCAAAACCCCAAAACCTGTTGTCTATAATACATAAGTGATTTTTTTTTTGGGTTTTTCAAGACAGGGTTTCTCTGTGTAGTTTTGTGCCTTTCCTGGAACTTGCTTTGTAGACCAGGCTGGCCTCAAGCTCACGTAGATCCACCTGCCTCTCTGCCTCCAAAGTGCTGGGATTAAAGGCGTGAGCCACCATTGCCCAGCTATAATACATAAGTTTACTTTGCAGTATCTTGTCGAAGAATGTACTTCATGACATGCTATGTAAGATATTCTAAATTTACAGTGTGATTTAAAGTCAAATATTCGAATGACTCCCGATTGGTTCTTTTACTCTAAGTTCCATTGACTATTTAGGGTCTAGAACACTTATGGAAGTGTTCTAATATTTCTGTGGAAATATACACTGTGTTGGGTGTGGCTGCACATGCTTGAACCTCCCAGAATCTTTAGAAAAGGAAGGGTACAAGTTTGGAGCAAGTCTAGACTATATAACAATTTTGTGTTTCATAAAGCAACAAAAAGAAAAGAAAAAAGAAAGAAAATGGAGGAGTAGAGAAAGAATGAAGGAAAGAAAAGAGTGGGGAGGAATAGAAAGAGGGATAGGGAAAGAGCGAGAGATGGGGGAAAGGAGGAGGAAGAGAGACTGCAGAAAGGGAAAGACTGCCATTGATGGGTATTGCTGTAGGAGTTGCTTCGAATTTGTAACTCACTTCTTGTAACAGGGACATTACAATAGTGGTATTTATACTAATCAATGAATATAAGGTATCTTTCAATTTGATTGACAGGGGAAGGTGTTTCTTCCTCTCTACTGTATTTCTTGACCCATGTATAGTTTTCATTTTGGACAGTCTTCACTCTCTTAGTTAAATCCATTCCTGTTTTTATAGCCATTGAAAAGGAGATTTTGGTCTTGAAAATTCAGATTTGCCACTTTCAGGATCATGTCTGTGGCATATGTGGTCTCTTCCAGAGATCTTTTGATTCTTGGCTTTTGTCCATTTTCTGTTTCCTAGTACCCCTACAAATGTGTTTTTGCTGATAGCATTTCTCTGTCCTGGATTTGGAGAATGGCTTTACATGCCCTTTAGTAAATACCAAAGTCTTTGCAATAACCAGATTTGTTATGTAAAATACTCATCATTTGTCTATCTAAAGTCACATCCTAGCTCTCACCTACTCTTGTGCTATGGAGATGAAGTCCATACCTGATCTGAGCTCTTCTCTTGACCAAGTACCTAATCCTCGTGATGACATGGCATGTTGCTTCTTAAAGAAGTGTGCCCTGAGTGCCCAGTTTGATGGAATTGTCCTCTCCATGCATCTCAGCACATTTGGTGCTTTATTTTTCTCCAGAGCACTCTCAGCCTATATGATATGTTTGTTGGTTATATTGTCTGCTTCCACCCAACTAAAATTTGTATTATGAAATGGTGGCACTTGTTTTGTTTTTATTGCTGTTCTCTTTATATGCCAATCTCCTCATGCATTACTTGGCATATAATAGGTCATCGCAACGAAGGTTTTGGGAACAGTAAAATGGTTCAATGTAAGGAACGGATACGGTTTCATCAACAGGAATGACACCAAGGAAGACGTATTTGTACACCAGACTGCCATAAAGAAGAATAACCCCAGGAAGCACCTTCGCAGTGTAGGAGATGGAGAGACTGTGGAGTTTGATGTTGTTGAAGGAGAAAAGGGTGCGGAGGCAGCAAATGTTACAGGCCCTGGTGGAGTTCCAGTTCAAGGCAGTAAATACGCAGCAGACCGTAACCATTACAGACGCTATCCACGTCGTAGGGGTCCTCCATGCAATTACCAGCAAAATTACCAGAACAGTGAGAGTGGGGAAAAGAACGAGGGATCGGAAAGCGCTCCTGAAGGCCAAGCCCAACAACGCCGGCCCTATCGCAGGCGAAGGTTCCCACCTTACTACTTGAGAAGACCCTATGGGCGTCGACCACAGTATTCCAACCCTCCTGTGCAAGGAGAAGTGATAGAGGGTGCTGACAACCAAGGTGCAGGAGAGCAAGGTAGACCAGTGAGACAGAATATGTATCGGGGTTACAGACCACGATTCCGCAGGGGCCCTCCTCGCCAAAGACAGCCTAGAGAGGATGGCAATGAAGAGGACAAGGAAAATCAAGGAGACGAGACCCAAGGTCAGCAGCCACCTCAACGTCGGTACCGCCGCAACTTCAATTACCAACGCAGACGCCCAGAGCACCCTAAACCACAAGATGGCAAAGAGACAAAAGCAGCCTATCCACCAGCTGAGAATTCGTCCGCTCCCGAGGCTGAGCAGGGCGGGGCTGAGTAAATGCCGGCTTACCATCCCTACCATCATCCGGTTTGGTCACCCAACAAGAAGAAATGATATGAAATTCCAGCAGTAAGAAATGAACAAAGATTGGAGCTGAAGACCTTAAGCGCTTGCTTTTTGCCCGTTGACCAGATACACTAGAACTATCTGCATTATCTATGCAGCATGGGGTTTTTATTATTTTTACCTAAAGATGTCTCTTTTTGGTAATGACAAATGTGTTTTGTTTTTTTTGTTTTTTTTAAAAAAAAAAGGTCTGGTTTTTCTCAATACACCTTTAATAGTTTTTAAATTGTTTCATATCTGGTCAAGTTGAGATTTTTAAGAACTTCATTTTTAATTTGTAATAAAAGTTTACAACTTGATTTTTTCAAAAAATAAAGTCAACAAACTGCAAGCACCTGTTAATAAAGGTCTTAAATAATAAAAAAAGATATTAAATTTTTAAAATGCATAGTGAACATAATATTTTGTATCCTTTCTACTAAGATTTAAGAAATTATTTTATTTTATGTGTATGCATGTTTTGCCTGCACAGATGTCTGTATACTATGTTCATACCTGGTGCCTGAGCAGACCAGAAGAGGGTGTTAGATCTCCTGGGACTGGAGTTACAGGTGTTTGTAAGCTGTCATGGGGGTGCTGGAAATTAAACCTGACTCTTTTGCAAGAGCAGCCTATAGTCTTAACTGCTGATCAATCTCTTCAGCTCCATGTTAGCCTTTATCTAAAGGATACAATACAGGAGCTGAGTAGAGAACCAAGTCTCTTAAGAGTAGGTACTATCATTTGCTCTTACAGTGAAAAAAAAATGTTACAAAGCTCTCATCCATGTGTGTCTCCATCTGTCCCTGGCTTTCTTGCTTTCTTCTCTTTCTTCCCTCTCTCTAGCAATCTAAAAATATAGGCTAGATTTTGATACATGTATGTATATATGAACTGTATTTTTAATGTAGTATTTATACACATTATGTAAATACAAATAAGTAAAACATAGCAGCAATTAGTGTGTGTTTGTGTATGTATGTATGTGTGTGTCATATATATATGCACAGGTGTGCTCACTGATTCCTTAGCATGTGGAAACTAGAGGTGGATGTCTGGATGTATCCCCTCACTGTTCTTTACCTTATTTTTTGAGGTAGAGTCTGTAGTTGTAATTCTGAATGGTTTTATTAAATAAGAAACACAGAGCCAAATGCTGAGTTAAAAGCCCCAGAGGTCAGAGAACAGTAGCTAAGAGCTGAGACCAAGACCGCCTTCTTACCACCCGCTGCCACTGCCGTCCTTCCTCTGAGAAGGAGACCTACTTTCTGTGTGTCTGTCTTTTTATTGACTTTCTGTTCTGCCTTCTCATTGGTTGTAAACCCAACCACATGACCTCCTCGTCACTGCCTGTCTATACAGACCTCCATGTCTCTATGGTTGATATTGCGATTAAAGGCATGTGTCTCCATTCTGGCTGTGTCCTTGAACACACAGAGATCTGCCTGTCATGTGACTGGGATTAAGGCCATGTGCTACCACTGCCAGACTTCTGCTAAATGGCTTGTTATTAGCTCTGACCCCCCCCAGGCACTTTTATTTATTAACATACAAATAAAATCACATTTCAGTACAAATAAAATATCACCGTAAGAGTCTCTTACTGAGACTTTGTAATTAATTACGTTGTGTTGATCTCCAGTTCCAATTCCTAGGTTGGTAACTAGGGAAGCCCCAGGATCCCCATGTCCCTGTGCCTTTCCCTTAGTGATGTGATAACAGGCCACCGGGACTGGCTTTTTATGTGTTTACTGGGAGTTCAAACTCAGGTTTTGTGCTTGTGCAACCAACACTTTAGTCTCTGGGTCTTTTGTTTGTTTTTTTCAGTATGTAGCTGGGCTGTCCCTGAACTTGAGATCCTCCAGCCTAAGTCTGTGATTAAAAACATGAATTATTACACTGGGCTAGAGCATATGTTTTATTTCTTGCCTAAAAAGTAGTTGTTGTGATTTTGTTTGTTTAATTATTATTGTCATGTTTGTTTATTTTGAGATAGGATCTCTTGTAACTCAGGTTGGCCTTAAACTCATTCTGTAGATGAGGTTGAGTTTAAACACTTAATCTTTCTGCCTGTACCTGGAAAGTGCTGGATTAAGATGTATACCACTAAGTTTAGATGGAACACCTGTTTTCATTGTAGTTATATCAACAGTAAATTTCTCATTCACATTGTTTTAATATAAAGCTCTACTTGACTCCCTATGTAGATTTCAGCAGCCAGAGACCTGAAGTCCTATCTCCAGCATTCCAGACATATCAGTGTTTTTGTTGTGTGTAAGTGTGGATTTAGTAAGTCTGAGGTTTGTAACAGGATCAGATTCACATTTATCTCTCCCCATATTTCCTAATTTTGAGATAATTATCACAGAAATTATTCAGAAAAACTGTCTAGATTCTTCTATTTTATTTTTTACCTTAATATCATCACATACACATACAGTACTATAAAGTAATTCCAAATGAAACTAAATATAAGAATAATATAAAGAAAATAAAATTCTTAAAGGAAATGAAAGGTATGGATCATTTTATCTTTCTACAGACCAACTGTTTATTCACCTTTCTGAAATTATCAAATATTAAATGCAAGATAAATCTGACACCAGGGCCTCAGGCAGTTGTTTCTTATCTGATGTTTGGAGTAAAAACAATGTCCAGGATATCTTTTAACTTATAAATTAGAATAACACCCCACTACATATATAAACAAAATCCAAATATCAGACTTTTTCCATATGTGGTACAGGTACTTGAAAATTCATATATGATAGAATACTGAAAAATGAACAGCCCTGGAAGATTATAGAAGGCAAGATTTATGTTTTCTATTATTTTGAAAAAAAAATCAGACCCAGAGAAAAATAAAGCAGACAGATTGTTTTGTACTGGAAACATATTCTACCTCCTCCTGGAAATAAACATTTGTCAGGGACTAAATTACTGAGGTTTATGACATTCAGGTATTAATACAGGGCTGTCAAATGTTTTGTGTATCATATGTGTCTTAATTATTGTCTGATGGAGGCTGTAATATACCTTTAAGTTTTCTTCCCTAAATAGACAGTATATTCACTGAGCACAGCTGTGTCAGTAAATTAAAATGAGGATGAGGAGGCCTTTCATCATGATAAAATTGTTTTGTATCTGTCTGCATATTCACATTTTTCCATCTATGTATTCACATCTTTATCATCATCATTCCATTCACTTACTCCCAAATCTACACCTATGTATGCTCTCAAACCTGTGTCTACATGTGTCTCGGAACTGACATATATCTAGATATATCCATGCCTGACACTCGATTCTACACCTGTCTATGCACTCAGACATAAAAAGATATGTTTATCATATACTTTTAACTCATACCCGTAACTGCAGCATCTATCCATGCCTCATACCTATATCTGCATTCTGTGCACTCATACTTGTGTTTATATCTATCTCTGTACCACACCTGCATCTATAATGTCTTTGAACTCACACCTGTACTGCATCTGTCCCCATGCTCACGCATGTCCCCACATCTACTCCTGTGATCACACTTGTATTTACACTGCTGAAAACAGTTGCTCTGTAATCCACATTGCTAACTCAAAGTACCATTCATTCAATTATTTATCAAAAACTCTCTGCGACACACGTAATTCATGGTACTTCTAATTCTGGAGGAACCATGAGTGGGAAGAAAAGACAGAGTTTGGGGCTTCAAAGAAACTCACTTGGACTTGACACTTAAAATTTTTATTAATGCATTTGTATTTCATATTTGAATATTTAAATATATTTGCTTCCAAAGTAAGTTAGTTTAGAAGTACATGTTGTAGTAGTGTTTGGTAAGTTATTTTTCTTTTCTTTGTTGATTGGATTTTATTTTAACTGATAGAAGTAAATTAAATAAAATCATGGATTTAAATACAAAATTCTTAAATTTTTATTAGTAATGAGAAAGATTATTAGGCAAAATAATTTTAATAATGATTGATTATTTCTCATTGTTAGATATAAAAAACATCATTTGGACACTTAAGTATTGACTGATCCTTGCTGCAACTGTTATAAAATCAAATCAAATCATTATTGTAACTATAATTAGATTAAATTGAATGTAAATATGAGGTAACCAGCTATGAGAAGAATGCAGTATGGATTTTATGTACTGTGACTATTAAGATGTTACTGACCTAATTCGTGAAATTTATAGGAGATTATTGATGCTGTGTTTGAAAAATAGTCAGTAACATCCTGCAGATAATTTTATGAAATATATTTAAAAGATATAACTTCAAAGAAACACTATCACATGAGCTCTGATGGGAATATATTCTTAAAATGAAATTGAAAAATGTATGGAGTCATTAAAATATAAAAAAATTTCTGGGCTCTTCCAATAAGATGTGTGGAATTATTCATGTTAATTTAGTTTAAAGATTTCTGTTATGGCAGTACAAATACTAATTCTTCCTTTTCAGAATGTTGTATTCAAATAAGGAAGTATATTTTAAACTTTAAATAATGCTAATTTATTTCAGAATATGGAAATTTTTATTCAATAGGAATAAATGTCATGCCATTGATTTATATATTTAGCATATATCTTAAAAACATTATGTAACCTGATGCATTATCGTCAACAGTTTCTTATTTCTTACTGTTTCAGTTATATATGCCCCCAAATATTGTGAAATATTTCCAATTTTCCAAAATCTGGATACTACTAAAAGTTGAATATACAATTTTATGCTGCACATATTGTGAACACAGACAGGGTACCTGAGTATCCTCCAAAGTTTTACATATTATCCCATAATCATGGAATACATATGTTGGCATCTGTGAGCTACATAAACATTTCCACATTCCCTATTAGAAAAAAAATGAGGTAATTTTTCATTACCCTCTGAGTTTAGAAATTGAGATCATTCCTTGTATTATTTGCTATCTTAGTTTTGAAGCGTATTTTAGATTATTATGCTTATAATGAATTAAATGTACAGTTCAGAAAATGAAAAGAATTGATAATAAACTCTAGATTATTTCTTCTGATCTGAGACATACAAAATAATATGTAGGAATTTATAGTATTAAGAACCATTGTGGAGGAATTATCTCCCCTGTAATGCTCCAATCCCTCTGGCCTACAGTGTACAAAAATAACCCCATCCATGGTTTCAGTTTTCAGTATTGACATCTGTGTAGTAACCATCAATTTACTCATAGCAGTTTATTAGTTATGGCCCAAGTAAATAAAGGATCCTCATTTTAGTGTTTTACTTCTAAAATAATAAAACATTTCATTAATTGATAACACTGAAATTAGCATGCTATGAAGTGACCTGATAATCGCATTATCAGAGTGCTTCTGGAGTTTTGTAGTTCTGTCTGTAAAGATAGATGTAAAGCTAAGCAAGCTCTCACTTTCTTTTCTTGTTCCTTTCCTCCCCCTTACAACTCTCTCTGTCTCTGTCTCTCCGTCTCTCTCTCTCTCTCTCTCTCTCTCTCTCTCTCTCTCTCTCTCTCTCTCTGTCTATCTGTTTCTGTCTTTCTTTCTGGACTGCCACTCTTTAGTCTCTGCTGTCCTTGGACTTGTTCTGTTACCCAGACTGGCCTGGAATTCACAGCAACCCTCTTATCTCAACCCCCTGAGAGTCACGTTTAGAGGCAAAAGCCATGACACCTGGGTTAATACATTTTCTCAATGGACAGCTTGCAAGAATAAATGTCAAATTTGTGATTATCTAAACTTGCATTGTTTTAGCTACATGTCTATAAAAAATGTTATCTCCAAGCTCTTCAAATATGTCTTTGGTTTCATCTATGATTCAACATGGACTCCTCACATATATTTATGAATTTCTTCCATCAGTGTCTCTGCTCCCTAAGTCTCTAGTCCAGAACTTCGGCATTTCTGTGCTGTGAGTTTTCCCAGTATCCCACCTTTCTTGGGGTCCTCAGCATAATGATATGCCAGTGTACTCACCCCACTGGAGAACAAGTTCCACATGCTTGCTTGTTCAATGGTAGTCTACATCTACATTCTCAGACACATGCTCTGCTTTCCAAACACCATGCCACACTGCTATGAACATAATCTGGAGAACTGTTGATGACAGACAAAAGGCTACCTTCCTCCTTGCTCCTGGTACCTAGAAAATGGTTACCTGGCCCAAAGTCCTTCTCCAACCAGCTCACATATTCCTCTTACCTATCAAAGTAATATATATATTCAAATGTTTCTGAAAACAGTTTCTATTAAGGAGGAGTGTTGACGATATCAACAAAGGTGAACGATATATAACTTATCTGTACACACAATATTCCCACATATATCTCATTGAAAGAAAGTATTCTTGAAAGCTAAATTTGGTAGTATATGCCCATAATTCTTGCAGTTGGGTGGTAGATAAACAAGGACAGAGAGTTAAAAGGTAGCTTGTGTCACACAGCCTTAAAAGTAAACTGTATTTTGTAAGTTCCATGGCCTTCAGCTTTGTTAAAATCAAAGTTCTGTGATAATTTCCTTTCTTTTTTTTTCTGCAGGTGACAATATGTGTCACATAAACAATGGGGGCTGTGGTACACTCTGCCTGGCTATTCCAGCAGGCCGTGTATGTGCTTGTGCTGATAATCAACTTTTGGATGAAAATGGTACAACTTGCACATGTAAGCTCCTTTTCTTCTGACACTCATTGTGTATATGGCTTTTTGTGAAGATCAGGATTAGGTAACATCAACAGAACTGAAATCACAACTGGAATAAGAGATCTGTGTAACTTCTTAGGTATAATCGTAGTCTGTATTAGGTAACTCAATCTCTAGCATGCATACATTAATGATAATAGCAATGTGCTATATAACATCCTGTCCTGCTGTGCAGGTAAATAGACAATTTCAATGTCTATGCCACGGGAGAAAATACTTCTTGTCACACAAAACTCCATGGTAGCAGTTTCAGCTGACAAAAACATTGTCTTTGGTGCACAGGTTAGCCCTGACATGATTTCAAATGAATTGGCAGCACAGATATCTGTATTTGGAGGTAAAGAACAAGGAATAATGCCCCAAAGGGGCTTCTAAGGAATCTATAGGCCATAAAAGCAGTGAATTAACTGGATTGATTGACTTGTACTGAAGACACCTTTATTAGTTTCGTCATATTCTTCAATTTACAGTGCTTATTATTCCAGAGTGAATCTTGTAAGTTTCATGCCTCAAGTTCTGTCCCCTAAGCACAGTAGCAGCCACAATCATATGCATGTATTGAGAGCTAAATAGAAATTTCTGGAAAGACTTGAATTTCAAATTGTGGCTCAAGGCTTTCCTGAGAAAGAAATACAATAGGATTTATGGATTTATGTATGCATGTATATATATATATATATATATGTGTGTGTGTGTGTGTGTGTGTGTGTGTGTGCAGAAAGATGACAGGATTATAATAAAGAGTTCACTGATAACCTCCGAAGTTGATAAGCCTTAGGATCTGCAGTCTGCAAACTGAAAATCCAGAATGGGTGAAGTGTCTGTCTAGTGAGTCTACAGATTGATGAGGGAGGAACTCTGGATCTACAGGAGGCAGACCCAGGATCGTTCCATTTTGAGGCTGGATTCTCTATTACATTGTATCTCTATTTTTCAGCCCTGGCTCACACTTCTATATCTATTACTTTAGGTTTATTTTTGCTTACCATGAACATAAACATCTTCTCATTTAATTAAATGCTCACTGTAAACATGACCCTTAAGAACTGAATTTTAAGTCATCTCATGCTTGATGACTGGAGACATTTATGATATATTGTTAAAGATATTTGTGTCTTTTTGACTGTTTTCAATTCCTTCT